>NW_026004535.1:0-2079 GCF_001458135.2 Marmota marmota marmota | reverse complement strand
GCATGTATCTGTATAGGGAAAAACGAAGTGAAACCTAAAAATTCAAGTGTTCCTGCAAACAAAGGATTCAACATAGAAGAATGAAATTTGGGGGGCCAAGTGGGACTGGAGTACCAATCATTCCTTCAAAGAATCAACAAGATCGAGTGAAAAAATATTTGCTGAGATTCCAGTAAACTCTAATTTCTGTGGAAGCTTTGCAAACTTTTCAAATGAAAGTGCATTTCTCTCATCTCTGTTTAGGGCTACTTCAACAGGGATCAAAGCATAGAGAGTGCACTTAGAATAATTGAGTGAGTCAAGTTTCAAGGAGCTAGCACAAACTGTGTTTGATTTAGAGTTCCAAATGCATATATCCCCATTGGCAAAAACAAAGTGAAACCTAAAAATTCAAAGTGTTCCTGTAAAAGTGTGCTACCACTTAGAATGAAATTTGGGGGAAAAAAGTACCAATGGAGTACTGATCATTCCTTCTAAATATCAAGAATTTCGGGTGAAAAAATATCTTTGGGGAGATTTTATTAACCTCAGAGTTCTGTGGAATCATTTCAAACACTTTCAAATTAAAGTGTATTTTTCTCAACTCTACGTAGGGCTACTTCAACAGGGAAGAAAGCATAGAGAGCACACTGAGAAACCAATTGAATGAGTCAAGTTTCAAGCATCTCACACAAACCGTGTTTGATTTAGATATCCAAGTGCATGTATCCCTATAGTGGAAAACAAAGTGAAACCTAAAAATTCAAAGTGTTCCTGCAAATGAACGCTTCAACCTAGAAAAACAAAATTTGGTGGACCAAGTGCAAACGGAATACCAATCATTCCCTCCATTATTAACAAGATAGGGTGAAAAAAAACTTTACAGAAATTCCAGTAAACTTGGAGTTCTTTAGAAGCTGTGCAACTCTTTCAAATAAAAGTGTATTCTCCATGCCTGAGCTTAGGGCTACTTCAACAGGGAACAAAGCATAGAAAGTTCACTGAGAACTAATTGAATGAGGCATGTTTCAAACAGCTAGCACAAAGCATGTTTGATTTCGAGTTCCAAATGCATGTAAACCTGTAGGGGAAAAAGAAGTGAAACCTAAAAATTCAAAGTGTGCTTGCAAATAAATGATTCAACCTAGAAGAACGAAATGTGGTGGACCTAGTGCGAATGGTGTACCAATCATAACCTTGAAGTATCAACAAGTCCAGGTGAGTAAATATTTGCTGAGTTTCCAGTAAACTTGGAATTCTGTGGAAGTTTGCAAATACTTTCAATTGAAAGTGTATCCTCATCTCTTTGTAGGGATACTTCAAAAGTGAAAAATGCACAGAAAGCACTCTGAAAAATAATTTACTGGTTCAGGTTTCAAGCAGTTAGCATAAACCGTGTTTTATTAGAGTACCAAATGCATGTATCCCTATAGGAAAAATGAAGTGAAACCTAGAAATTCAAAGGTTTTCTGGAAATGAACGCTTCAAACAAGAAGAATGAAATTTGGGGGACCAAGCGCAAATCAAGTTCCAATCATTCCCTCCAAATATCAACAAGATTGGGTGAAAAATCTTTGATTATATTCCAATAAAGTCAGTATTCTGTGGAAGCTTTGCAAACGCTTTAAAATGAAAGTGTATTTTCCTTGCCTCTGCTTAGAGTGACTTCAACAGGGAACAATGAAATGAGAGTACACACAGAACTAATAGTGTGAGTTAAGTTTCAACCAGCTAGCACAAATCATGTTTTATTTATACTTCCAAATGCATGTATCCCCATAGGGGAAAATGAATTAAAACCTAAAAATTAAAAGTGATCCTGCAAAAAATCACTTCAACCTAGAAGAAAGAAATTTGGGGGACAAATTGTGAATGTTGTACCAATCATTCCTTCCAAGTATCAACAAGATCAGTTGAAAAAAACTTGCTGAGATTCCAGTAAACTCAAAGATTTGTGGAAGATTTGCAAACGCTTTCAAATGAAAGTGTATTTTTTTCACATCTGCTTAGGGTACTTCATCAGGGAAGAAAGCATAGAGAGATCCTTGAGAACTAATTGAGTGAGTCAAGTTTCAAAGAGCTAGGACAAACCGTGTTTAA
>NW_026004534.1:893276-917197 GCF_001458135.2 Marmota marmota marmota | reverse complement strand
GGGTAGGGTTAGGCTTAGGGTTCATTTTAGGCTTAGTGTTAGGGTTATAGTTTGGGTTACTTTTAGGTTCATGGTTAGTGTTAGGGTTCAGGTTTGGGTTGAAGTTAGTTTTAGAGTTCAGGTTAGTGTTAGGTTTAGTGTAAGGATTGTGGTTGTGTGAGGGATATGGTTTGAGTGTGGGTAAGTTAAAGGTTAGGGTTTGTGTTAGGGATAGGGATAGGGTAAGAGTTAGGGTTAGGATTAGGATTAGGGGTAGAGTGAGGCTTAGGGTTAGGTTTAGGGTTAGGTTTAGGGTTAGTTTTAGGGTTACTTGTAAGTTAGGATTAGTGTTAGAGTTAGAGTTGGGATTAGTGTTAGGGTTAGGGTTTGTGTTATGGTAAGGGTTAGGGGTAGGGTGAGGTTTAGGGTTAGGTTCAGTGTTAGTGTTAGTGTTTGGGTAGAGTTAGGGATAGTGTTAGGTTTGGGGATAGGTTTAGGGTTACTTTTAGGTTTAGGGTTAAAATTAGTGTTAGGGGTAGTGTTATGGTTAGGGTTAGGGTTATGGGTAAGTTTAGTGTTAGGATTAGGGTTAGACTTATAATTAAGATTAGTTTGGGGTTAGGGTTAGATTTAGGGTTCGAGTTAGGCTAAGGCTTAGTTTTAGAATTAGTTTTTGGGTTTCAGTTAGGGTTAGTGTTAAGCTTAGTGTTCAGGTAAAAATTATGTTTTGTGCTAGGGTAAGGGTTAGGTTTAAGTTTTGTGTTAGATTAGAGTTAAAATTTGGGTTTTGGTTATGATTAGAAAGAGTTTTAGAGTGAGGCATAGGGTTAGGGTTAGTTTTAGGGTTACGGGTAGTTTAAATATAGTGTTATCTTTAGGGTTAACTAAGGGTTAGGGATAGGGTTAGTGTTAGGTTTATTGTTAGGCTTAGGGTTAGGGTTAGTGATAAGGTTAGTGTTGGGGTTAAGGTTAGTGTTAGGTTTAGAGTTAACATTAGTGTTAGAGTTAGTGTTAGGTTTAGGATTAGGTTAGGTTTACTGTAAGGGTTAGGTTTAGGGTTAGGGTAGGGTTAGGGTTAGTGTTTGGATTAGTGTTAGCTTAAGTGTTCCTGTTAGGGTTAGGGTTAGGGAGAGTGTTAGGGGTAGGGAAAGGTTTAGAGTTAGGGCTAAGGTTAGGTATAGGGTTAGTGTTACAGTAGGGTTAGGGTTCATTTTAGGATTAGGGTTAGGGTTATGTTTAGGGTTAGTTCTAAGGTCAGGGTGAGGGTTAGGGTTTGGGTTAGGTTTAGGCTTATTTTAGAGTTAGGGTTATGGTTAGGTTTAGGGTTAGTGTTAGGATTAATGTTTGTGTGAGGGATATGGTTTGTGTTAGGGTAAGAGTTAGGGTTATGGTTATGATTAAGGTTAGAGTGAGGTTTAGGTTTAGGTTTAGGGTTAGTTTTAGGGTTACTTGCAGGTTAGGATTAGTGTTAGGGTAAGGGTTAGAATTAGTGTTAGGGTTATGGTTAAGCTTAATGTTATGGTAAGGTTTAAGGGGAAGGTTAGGGGTAGGGTTACGTTTAGGGTTAGATTCAGTGTTAGTGTTAGTGTTAGATTTAGGCTTAGGGATAGTGTTAGGGTTAGGAATAGGATTATGGTTAATTTTAGGTTTAGGGTTAGAGTTAGTGTTACGGTTAGGGTTAGGGTTATGGTTAGGTTTAGTGTTAGGGTTAGGGTTATGTTTAAAGTTAAGGTTAGTTTTGGGGTAAGGGTTAGGTTTAGGGTTCTGGTTATGTTTAGGGTTAGTTTTAGAATTGGGGTTAGGGCTTGGGTTAGGGTTAATGTTAATGTTACTGTTAGCGTAAGAATTATGTTTTGTGTTAGGGTAAGGGTTAGGTTTAGGTTTTGTTTTAGGGTTAGAGTTAAAATTAGGGTTTTGGTTATGATTAGAAAGAGGGTTAGAGTGAGGAATATAGTTAGGGTTAGGGTTAGTTTCATGGTTATGGGTAGTTTAGGTATAGTGTTAGCGTCAGGGTTAGGGTTAGTGTTAGGGTTAAAGTAAGGGTCAAGGATAGGGTTAGTGATAGGTTTAGGATTAGGCTTCAGGTGAGGGTTAGTGATATGGTTATTGTTGGGGTTATGGTTAGTGTTAGATTAGGGTTAAGTTTAGTATTAGGGTTTGTTTAAGGTTTAGGGTTAGGTTTAGGTTTAGGTAACTGTTAGGGTTAGGTTTAGGGTTCAGTTGGGGTTAGGGTTAGGGTTAGTTATAGGGTTAGGTTTGGGGTTAGGGTTAGTTTTAGGGTTAGGGTTAGTTTTATGGTTAGTCTTAGGGTTAAAGTTAGAGTCAGGGTTAGGAAAGTGTTAGGCCTAGATTTGGTTTAGGGTTAGTGTAAGGATTAGTGTTAGGAATAAGATTAGGGTTAGGGTTAGGGTTAGGGTTAGTGTTAGGGTTAGGTTTAGGGTTAGGTTTATGGTTAGAGTTAGTGTTATGTTTAGTGTTAGTGTTACTGCTATGGTTAGGGTAATGTTACATTTAGGGTTGGTGTTAGTGTTAGGGTTAGGGTTAGTTTTAGTGTTTGTGTTAGTTAAATCTTACGGTTAGTGTTAGGTTACGTTTAGGGTTATGTTTTGTGTTAGGTATTGTGTTAGGTTATGGTTATGGTTAGGGTTAGGCTTAGGATTCCTGTAAGGGTTAGTGTTAGTCTAGGTTTAGAATTAGGGTTAGGTTTAGTGTTAGTCTAGGGTTAGAATTAGGGTTAGGTTTAGTGTTATGGTTATTGATAATTTTAGGGTTAGTGTTAGGGTTAGGGTTAGGATAAGTATTAGTGATAGTGTTAGAGTTAGGATTAGGGTTAAGGTTAGTGTTAGGGTTAGGGTTAGTATTTGTGTTAGGGTTATGGTTAGGATTATGTTATTGTTATGTTTACAGTTAGGATTAGCATTAAGGTTAGGGTTAGGGTTAGGTTAGGGTTAGGGCAGGGTTTAGGTTAGTGTTAGGGTTCAGGTAAGGGTTAGAATTAGGGTTAATGTTAGGGTTAGGTTTAGGTTTAGGGTTAGGATAGGATTAGGGTTTGGTTTAATGTTCATGTTAGGGTTAAGGTTAGGGTAAGTGTTAGCTTTAATTTTATGGTTAGGGTTATGCTTAGGGTTATACTTAGGTTTAGAGTTAGTGTTAGGATTAGGGTTAGGTTTAGGGATAGTTTAATTTTATGGTTACGGTTAGAGATATTGTTAGGGTTAGGTTTAGGTTTAGGATTAGGGTTAGTGTTAAAGTTAGGATTAGTGTTAGGGTTAGTTTTAGGATTAGGGTTATGGTTTCTTTAAGGTTTAGGTTTAGGGTTATGGTAAGGTTTGGGTTAGAGTTATGGTTAGGGTAAAATTTAGGGTTGGGATTAGGGTTACGGTTAGAGTTAGTGTTAGTGTTAGTGTTTGGGTTGGGTTAGAGTTAGGATTAGGGTTTAGGTTAGTGTAATTTAGCATTAGGGTTTGTGTAGGGGTTTAGGTTAGGGTTATAGTTAGGGTTATGATAAAGGTTATGATTAGGTTTAGAGTTAGGTTGAGGTTTAGGGTTAGGTTATGGTTAGGGTTAGGTTTAGGTTTAGAGATAGAGATAGTGTTAAGGTTAGGGTTACAGTTAGGGTTAAGATTACTGTTAGGTTAGGGTTAGGATTTGGGTTAAAGTAGGGTTAGGGTTAGGGTAAGTGCTATGGTTTGGGTTAGATTTAGGTTTAGGTTTAGGGTTAGGGTTAGTGATAGGGATAGGCTAATGGTTATGGTTAGTTAGTGTTAGGTTTAGGGTTAGGGGTCATGCTAGTGTTAGGGTTAGTGTTATGTTTAGAGTTAGTTTTACAATTAGGGTTAGGGTTAAGGTGAGGTTTAATGTGTGGGTTAAGGTTAGAGTTAGATTTAGTGTTAGCTTTAGGGTTAGGGTTAGTGTTAGGGTTAGTGTTAGGTTTCGAATTAGGTTTAGGGTGAGGGTTAGGTTTAGTGTCAGGGTTAGGTTTAGCTTTAGGGTTAGGTTTAGGGTTGGGGTTTGTGTTTGGGTTAGGGTTAGGATTATTGTTAAGTTTAGGGTGAGGGTTAGAGTTAGGGTTAGGTTTAGTGTTAGTGTTAGGTTAGTGTTAGGGTTATGGTTAGCGTTAGTGTTAGTGTTAGGTTTAGGGTTAGGGATAGTGTTATGGTTATGGTTAGGGTTAGGGTTAGTGACAGGGTTACAGTTAGGATAAGGTTTAGGTTTAGGGTTAGGGTTAGGGTTAGTGTTAGTGACAGGGTTACATTTAGGATAAGGGTTAGGTTTAGAGTTAGGTTTGGGGTTAGGCTTAGGATTAGGGTTAGAGTTAGGGTTAGGGTTAAGGTTAGAGTTAGAATTACGGTTAGGGTTAGTATTAGTGTTTGGGTTAAGTTTAGGTTTAGGGTTAGAGTTAGTGTAAGGGATAGTTTTATAGTTAGTCATATGGTTAGATTTATGGTTAGGTTTAGTGTTAAAATTAGGGTTAGGTTTAGGGTATGGTTATTGTTAAGGTTGCGGTTAGGAATTGGGTTAGTGTTAGGGATAAAGTTTGGGTTAGGGTTAGTGTTACCGTAGGGTTAGGGTTAGGGTTTGGAAAAGGTTAGGGTTATGGTAAGGGTTAGGGTTAGGGTAGGGTTGGGGTTAGGGCTGTGGTTAGGGTTCGGGTTAGTGTTAGGGTGTGGTTTAGTGTTAGGGTTTGGGTTAGGGCTAGGGTTAGCTTTAGGGTTTGTGTTAGGGTTAGGGTTAGGGTTACTGTTAGGATTGGTGTTAGGATTAGGGTTATGGTTAGATTTGTGTTATGGTTAGGGTTTGGGTTATGGTGAGATTTTGGGTAAATTTTAAGTTTAGGGTTAGGCTTATGGTTAGAGTTAGTGTCAGGCTAGGGTTAGGGTTAGTGTTAGGGTTAGGCTTAAAATTAGGGTTAGATTAGTGTTATGTTAGGGTTAAGGTTATGGTTGCGACTAATGTTTGAGTAAGGGTTAGAGTCAGGTTTAGGGTTATTGTTAGGATTATGGTTAGTGTTAGTGTTATGTTTAGGGTTAGGCATAGGGTGAGGTTTAGAGTTAGTGTTAGGTTTAGGGTTAGCTTTAGGTTTAGGTTTAGGGTTGGGGTTAATGTTAGGGTAAGTTTTATGTTAAAGTTAGGATTTCGTTTAGGTTTTGTTTTAGTGTTAGGGTTAGGGTTAGTGTTATGGTGAAGGTTAGTGTTAGGATTAGGTTTGGGTTAGGGTTAGGTTTAGGGTTCATGTTAAGTTTAGGATTATGTTTAGTGTTAGCTTTATGTTTAGGGTGAGGTTAGAGTTAGGGTTATGGTTAGTGTTATTGTTAGGTTAGTGTTATGGTTTGGGTTAGGGTTAGTGTTAGGGTCAAAGTTAGGGTTAGGATTTGGTTTAGTGTTAGGGTTAATGTTATGGTTCGGATTAGGTTAGGGTTAGGGTTAGGTTCGTGTTAGGGTATGGATAGGTTGAAAGTTAGGTTTAGGTTTAGATTTACGGTTAGGATTATTGTTAGGATTAGAGTTAGGGTAAGGGTTGGTGTTAATGTTTGGGTTAGGGTTATCGTTAAATTTAGGGATAGAGTTAGGGTTGTGTTAGGGTTAGTTTTAGGTTTAGAGTTAGGGTTAGGGTGAGGGTTAGAGTTAGGGTTTGGGTTAGGATAAGGTTTTGGTTATGGTTAGGGTTAGAGGTAGGGTTAGGGTTATGTTTAGGTAAGGGTTAAGTTTAGGGTAGGGTTATGTTTAGGTAAGGTTTAGGGTTGGTTTTAGTTTTAGAGCCACAATTAGGACTAACATTTGGTCTAGTGAGAGGTTTAGTCTTTACGTTAGGTTAAGGGTTATTGTTAGGGCTAGTGTTGGTTTTTGTTTAGGGCTAGGGCTAAATTTATGACTCTATTTAAAATTAGGTTTGCCTAGTGGTACTGTTACTGTTAGGGTTATGGTTTGGTTAGGGTTTGTGTTAGGGTTAGCTTTAGGGTTAGGGTTTTTGTTAGGGTTAGGGTTAGGGTGTGGGTTAGTGTTAGGGTTAGGGTTAGGGTGTGGGTTAGTGTTAGGGGTACAGTTAGTGTTAGGTTTAGGGTTCGTGTTAGAGTTTCGGTTAGGGTTAGTCTTAGGGTTAGTTGTAGGTTTATGGTTAGGTTTAAGGTTAGTGTTACAGATAGAATTAGGGTTAGGTTTAGGATAGTGTTTGGGTTAGTGATAGAGTTAGGTTGAGGCTTAGTGTTAGCATTAGGGTTAGAGTAAGTGTTAGTGTTACAGTTAGGATTAGGTTTAGACTTAGCCTTATTGTTAGTGTTAGGGTTAGGATTAGTTTTAGAGTGAATGTTAGGCTTAGGTTTAAGGTTGGTTTAGGGTTACAGTTAGAATTAGGGATAGTGTGAGTTTTAGTGTTAAGGTTAGTCTTAGGTTTAAGGTTAGATTTAGGGTTAGGGTTCATGATAGGGTTAAGGTAGGAGTAAGGGTTAATGTTAAGATTTGGGTTAGGGATAGTATTAGGGTTAGTGTTAGATTTAGGTTAGGGTAAGGGTTTTGATTTGAATTAGGGTTTTTGTTAGTGTTAGGGTTACGTTAGCTTTACATTGGGTTAGGGTTAGGGTTAGTGTTAGGGTTATGATTAGGGTTACGGTTAGGTTTAGTGTTAGGTTTTTGGTAAGGTTTAGGGTTAGTTTTAGGGCTAGAGTTAGTGATATTTTTAGGGTTAGGGTTAGTGTTAATGTTTGGTTAGTCTTAGGTTTAGGATTTGGGCTAGGGTTAGGGAAATGTTAGGGATAGGGTTAGGCTTAGGTTTAAAATTAGTGTTTGGGTTAGGGTTAGAGTTTTGTTTATGGTTAGTTTTAGGGTAAGTGTTAGGTTAGGGTTACATTTAGGATGAGATTTAGGGTTAGTTTTAGTGTTAAAATTATGGTTAGGGTTAGAGTTAGGATAAGGGCTAGGGTTAGTGTTAGGGTTAAATTAATGGTTAGGGTTAGTGTTAGTGTTTTGTTTAGGGTTAGGGTTATGGTTTGTGTTATGGTTAGGTTTAGGGTTAGTTTTAGGGTTAGGATTACGGTAAAGTTTAGGCTTAGGTTTTGGGTTGGGTTTAGTTTAGGGTTAGGGTTAGGGTTAGTGTTAGGTTTAGGGTTAGGGTTTGTGTTAGTGTTAGGGTTAGTGTTAGGGTAACGTTTAGGATTAGGGTTAGGTTTAGGGTTAGGTTTAGGGTTATGTGTAGGGTTAGGTTTAGGGTAAGTTTCAGGGTTAGATTTAGGGTTATGGTTAGGTTTAGGTTTAGGGTTAGGGTTAGAGTTAGGGTTAGGGTTAGGTTTTGTGTTAGGGTTAGTGTTAGGGTTAGTGTTATGTTTAGTGTTAGGGTTAGGGTTAGGGTTAATGATAGTATTAGTGTTATTGTTAGGGTTTGGGTTAGTGTTAGTGCTAGGGTTTGGGTTTTTCTTGTGGCTAGTTTTACAGTAAGTTGTAGGGTTTAGGTTAGGGTTAGGGTTAGTATTAGGGTTCAGGTTATCATTTTTGTTAGGGTTAGGGTTTGTGTTAGGGTTAGGGTTAGTGTTAGTTTTAGTATTTAGTTTAGGGTTAGGTTTAAGGTATTTGTTAGGGTTGGGGTAAGGGTTAAGTTTAGGTTTAGGGTTAGTGTTAGGGTTAGTGTTAGGTTTAGGTTTAGAGTTAGGGTTAGGTTTTGGGTAAGTGTTATTGTTAGGGTTTGTGTTAGGGTTAGTGTTAGTATTAGGGTTAGGGATAGAGTTAGAATTAGTGTTAGGTTTAGGGTTCATGTTATAGTTAGTGTTAATGTTAGGGTTAGGGTTTGGGTTAGTGTTAGGGTTAGCACTAGTGTCAGGTTTAGGAATAGTGCTAGGGTTAGGGGCAGGTTTAGTGTTAGTGTTAGGGTTAGGGTTAGTGTTAGGTTTAGGGTTCAGGTTATGATTAATGTTAGGGTGAGGGTTAGAGTTTGGGTTAGTGTTAGTGATAGGCTTAGGGTTAGGGTTATGGATAGGGTTAGGTTTAGGATTAGTGTTAGGGTTAGGTTTAGGATTAGAGTTAGGTATAGTGTTAGGGTAATTGTGAGGTTTTGTTTTAGGTTTAGCTTCAATGTTTGGGTTAGAGTTAGGGTAAGGGTTAGGCTTAGTTTTAGAATTTGGTGTCAGTTTAAGGTTAGTGTTAGGGTTCGAGTTATGGTTTGTTTTAGGGTTATGGTCAGGTTTAGGGATTGTGTTAGGGTTAGGGTTGGAGTTATAGTTATGGTTAGGATTACAGTTAAGATTATGGTTAGTTAGGATTAGGATTAGCGTGAGGGTTAGTGTTAGGTTTAGGGTTAAGTTTAGGTTTAGGCTTTGTGATATGTTTATGGTTGGAGTTAGGTTTAGTGTTAGTGTTAGGGTTAGTGTCACTGGTCATGTTAGAAATAGGATTAGGTTTAGGGTTAGGACTATGGTTAGGATTAGGTTTAGGTTAGGGGTAGGGTTATTGTGTGGGTTACAGTTTATGTTAGGGTTAGGGTTATGCTTAGGTTTAGGGCTACGTTTATGGTTAGGGTTAGGAATAGGTTTACAGTTAGGGTTAGCATTAGTGTTAGGTTTAGTGTTAGGTTTAGTGTTAGGGTTCTGTTTATGGTTAGGATTAGGTTTATTGTTAGGCCTAGGGTTCGGGTTCGGGTTAGTGTTTGGGTAAGGATTAGGGGTAAGTTTTAGGGTTTGGGTTAGTGTTAGGTTTAGGGTGAAGTTTGTGGTTAGGGTTAGGTTTAGTGTTAGCATTAGGGATTTTTTTCTAGTTAGGGTTAGAGTTAGTTTTAGTGTTAGGGTTAGGTTTAGAGTTATAATTAGGATTAGGGTTAGAGTTAAGTTTAGGGTTAGATTAAGGGTTGGTTTTAGCATTATGGGTAGTGTTAGGTTTAGTTTTAGGATAAGGGTTTTGGTTATGGTTAGGCTTAGTTTTAGAGTTAGGGTTAGGTTAGGTTTAGGGTTAATGTTAGGGTTAGAGTTAGTGAGAGGTTTACAGTTGGGGTTAGAGTAATGGATAGGCTTAGGGTTAGGCCTAGGGTTAGCATTAGGGTTATGGTTATCGTTAGGGTAATTGATAGGTTTAGAGCTAGTGTTAGGGATAGAGTTATGGTTAGGATTATGGCTAGAGTTAGGGTTAGGGTTAGGGATAAAACTAGGGTTAGAGTTAGATTTAGGGTATGCTTTAGGGTTTGAGCTAGGTTTAGTGCTAAGGCTAGGGTTAGGTTTAGGTTTAGAACTAGGGTTAATGTTATGGTTAGGTTTAGGGTTAGTATTATGTTTAGGTCTAGGGTTATCATTATGTTTAGGGTAATGGACAGGTTTAGATGTCGGGTTAGGTTTAGGGTTAGGTTTAGGACTAGGTTTACGGTTAGATTTAGGGTATGGTTAGGGTTTGATCTAAAGTTAGGACTCTGGCAAGGATTATGTTTAAAGTTAGGTCTAGGGTTAGGTTTATGGTTAGGATTAGTATAGGTTTTGGGTTAGGGCTATGGTTATCATGAGGTTTATGGTTAAGATTAGGATAATGAGTGAGGTTAGAGCTAGGGTTAAGGCTAGGGTTAAGTTTAGGATTAGGAATAGGGTAAAGGTTAGGCTTAGGCTTATGGTAAGTCTTATAGTTAGGTTAAATGTAAGGGGCAGGAATTGAGTAAGGGTTAGGGATAGGTTGAGGGTTTGGGTTAGAATCAGGGCTAGGGATAGACTTAGGGTAAGGGTTAGGCTAGGATTTGGGTTAGGGTTTGGGCTAGGGTCAGTGTTATATTTAGGGTTATGGTTAATGTGAAAGCCAGAATTATAACAAGTGTTAAGTCTAGGGGAAGGGATAGTGTTTGGCTTTAGGCTGTGTTATTGCTAAAACTAGAGCTCATTTTTCTTTAGTTATAGGGCTAGAGTTATGGATAGATTAGGATTAGGCTTAGGTCTAGGGCTAGTGTTAGGGTTTGGTTTAGGGTTAGGTTCAGGTTTAGACCTATGATTAATGTTAGGGTCAGAATTAGGGTCAGGGTTATGGTTAGGTTTTGGGTTATGGTTAGAGCTACAATGGGGACTAGGGTTAGGACTACTAATAGGGTTAGGGTTTGGGTTAGGTTAAGGATTAGGGTTAGGATTAGGATTACCATTAGGTTTAGGATTTGGCATAGGGTAAGGGATAGTTTTAGAGCTAGGGGAAGGGCTAGGGTTAAGGTTAAACCTAGGTTTAGGGCTCAGATTAAGCTAGTTTTTGTATTAGGGTTATGGCTAGGGTTTGAGCGATGGTAATGTAAGAACTAGAGTTTTTAGGGCTAGTTTTAGGGTTATGGTTAGGAGTTAAACCTCTAGTGTTAGGATAAGGTTTAAGGTTAGGTTGAAATTTAGAGCTAGTGTTAGTGTTGGGTTAATAGTCAGGGTCAGATTTAGTTTTAGGGTTAGGGTTAGGACTCAAATTAAGGCTAGGGTTACTGTAAGGGTTTGGTTTAAGGTTAGGGTGGTGTTTAGAGATAGGGTGAGTGTTAGGATATGAGTCAGTGTCAGGGTTAGTATTAAGGTTAAGGTTAGGGTTAGGGTTAGGTTGAGGTGTATTGCTAGGGTTTGTTTTAAGTTACATGTTAGTTTCAGGGCTATTGCTCTG
Source organism: Marmota marmota marmota (assembly GCF_001458135.2). Classification (NCBI taxonomy): domain Eukaryota; kingdom Metazoa; phylum Chordata; class Mammalia; order Rodentia; family Sciuridae; genus Marmota; species Marmota marmota. The sequence goes on along the minus strand of NW_026004534.1, from coordinate 906,643 downwards.
TTTTGTTTTACTGCTAGGGTTAGGGTTAGAGCTAGTTTTATGATTAGCATTAGATTTAGAGCTAGTGTTAATGTTAGGTTTAGGCTTAGGGTTAGTGTTAGATTTAGAGTTAGGGTCAGATCTAGGATTAGGTATACAGATAAAGATTAGCAAGGCTTGTGTCTAGAGTTATGTTTAGGTTTAGGACTAGGTTTGTGGTTACAGTAAGGGATAGGGTTAGAACTAGAGATAGGGCTAGTGTGAGAGTTATAGTTAATCTTAGAGCTAAGATTAGGGATAGGTTTAAATTAGGGCTAGAATTAGGGCTAGGGTTAGTGTTCAGCTTAGGCCTAGTGTTAGGGTTAGGGTTAGAATTATGTTTAGGCTAAAGGATCATGTTATAGCTAGGTTTATAGATAGGGTGAGGGTTAATATTAGGGTTAGGGTTAGGGTTATGATTAAGTCTTGGTTTAGGGTTAGGAGGAGGGCTAGGGTTTTTTTGAGGGTTAAAGCTAGGATTAGGGCTAGGGGTAATATCAGGTCTACGGTTTTTGTTAAAGATTTTTTAGTGTTAGGTACATGGCTACCTGTAGTGTAAGGGTTAGGTTTAGGGTTAGGGTCAGGTTTGAATCTAGGGGTATTTTTAGGGTCAGGGTCTGGGTTACCGTTTGGGATAGGTTAAGTTATAAAATTATGGCTCAAATTAGCATTAGGGTTAGTGTTAGGATAATGATAGGGTGAGGTTTAGGGTTTAAGTTTGCTTTACGGTAATGGATAGGTTTAGGATTAGCCATAGGATTAGTTTTAGGCCCAGGGTCAGCATTAGTGTTATGGTTATGGTTATGGCAATGGATAGGGTTAGAGCTAGGGTTAGGGCTAGGGTTATGGTTATGATTAGGGCTAGTGTTAGGGTTAGGATTAGGTTTAAAACTCGGGTTATCACTCACATTAGGGCTAGGTTTTGGGTTAAGTTAGTGCTAAGGTTAGGGAAATTGTCAGAGTCAGGTTCAGGGTTATTTGAAGGTTAGGGTTAGCACTCAAAAAAGGGCTAGGGTTACAGTTACGGTTTTCTTTAATTTTAGAGTGGTGTTTAGAGCTATGGTGAGTGTTAATATATGATTCAGGGTCAGGGTAAGTTTAAGGTTAGATTTAGGACTCAAATTAGGGATAGATTAGGTCTAGGTGTACTGTTAGGGTTTGGTTTAAGTTAAGGTTTAGTTTTAGTGTATTGCTCAGGTTTGTTTTAGTCCTAGGTTTAGGGTTAGTGCTAGTTATATGATTAGCATAAGGGTTAATGTTAGTGTTAGTGTTAGGCTTAGTCTTATGTTTAGGTTTAGATTTGGGGTTACCATTAGATCTAGGGTTAGAGCTAGGACTAAGGTTAATGGAAGGATTAGAGCTAGGGTTAGGGTTACGGTAACAGATACATTTAGAAATAGGGATAGGTCGAGGGTGAGGGTTAGATTTGTCTTAAGGCTAGAGTTATGGTTAGTTTTAAGGATAGGTCTAAAATAGGGCTAGGATTAGGGTTAGGGTTAGTGTTCAGCTTAGGCCTAGCATTGGGACTAGGGTTATGGTTATGTTTAGGGTAAGGGAAGTTGTTATAGCTAGGTTTAGAAGTAGGGTGGGGGTTAGAATTAGAGTTAGGGCTAGGGTTAGGGTTAAGGTCATGATTAAGGCTTGGTTTAGGGTTAGGATGAGGGCTAGTGTTTGTTTTAGGGTTAGGTCTAGAATTAGGGCTAGGGCTAATGTCAGGTCTAGTGTTTAAGTTGGGGTAGATTTAGGGTTAGGTTTGTGTCTAGCTCTAGTGCAAGTGTTAGGCTTAGGGTAAGGGTCAGGTTTAGACCTAGGTGTATTTTTAGAGTCAGGATCAGGTTTAAGGTTTGTTTGAGATTAAGGTTTAGGGATAGGGCTCAAATGAGTGTTAGTTTTAAGCTTAGGGTAATGCATCGGGTTAGATTTAGGTTCAGGGTAGGTTTAGGGTAATGTAAAGGTTTCGGGATAGCAATAGAGTTAGGCTTAGGCCTAGGGTTAGCATTAGGATTTGGATTATCATAAGGATAATGTATAGGGTTAGAGCTAGGGTTAGGGCTAAGTTTATGGTTAAGATTAGGGCTAGAGTTAGAGTTAGGGTTTGGGTTAGGGCTAGTCATCCTAGCTTAGGGTAGGTTAGGGTTAGGTTTAGGATAAAAGTTTGGTTTTGAGCTTGGTTAGTCCTAGGGCGAGGTTTAGGTTTAGTGTTAGGTCTAGGGTTAGGGTTATGGTTATGGTCAGGGTTAGGTTTAGGGTTAAGTCTAGGGTTTTCATTAGGTTTAGGGTTAGGTTTAGAGTAATAGATTGGTTTAGATATAAGGTTGGGTTTACTGTTGGGTTTATGGTAAGTGTTAGGTTTTGAGTTTGGGTTAAAGCAAAGGTTAGGTTTAGTGTTAGATCTAGGGTTAGGTTTATGTTTTGTATTAGGGTTTTGGTTAGGGTTAGGGCTAGGTTTATCATTACATTTAGCATTAGAGTTAGGGTAATGGCTAGGGTTAGAGCTAGGTTTAGAGCTAGTGTTAAGGTTAGGATTAGGGCTAGAGTTAGGGTTATAGGTAGGGATAGGGCTAGGGTTATGTTTAGGCTAAGTGTTAGTCTGTGAACTACGGTTAGGACCAAGGTGAGAATTAGTGTTAGGTTTAGAGCTATGGTTAGGGTGAGGGTTATGCTTAGGGTAGGTTTAGGCCTCAGATTAGGGCTAGGTTTTATGTTAGGCTTAGGCCTGGGGTTAGTATTATTGGGTAATTTAATATTTAAGGTTCTAATTATGGCTAGTTGTACATTAAGGGTTATGGCTAGGTCTAGTATTAAGTTTAGATTTTGGTTTATTGTCATGTTTATAGCTTGGTTTAGTGTTAGTGTCAGGGTCAGTGTTCAGGTTAATGTTACAATTAGGGTGAAAGCCAGAATTAGGACAAGATTAGGTTTAGGATTAGGGCTAATGTTAGTGTTAGGTTTAGGTATAAGTTACTGGTATGTCTAGTTTCAGGGTTTGAATTAGGTTAGGGTCAGGTTTAGACCTATAATTAGTGTTAGGGTAAAAATCAGGGTGAAGTTTAGAGTTGGATTTTAGATTAGGTTTAGAGCTAGAATTAGGGCTAGGGTTAGGACTAGTAATAGGGTTAGTGTTTGGTTTAGGCTAAGGATTAGGATTAGGACTACGGTTAGCATTATGGATAGTGAGGGCTTAGGTTAAGGGATAGGGTTAGAGCTCGGGTTAGCGCTATGTATTGGGTTAGGTTTAGGGGTAGGATTAGGGTTAGGGTTAGGGTTAAATCTAGTGTTTGGGCTTGGATTAGTGTTATTTTTGTGTTAGGGTTAGGGTTTGGGTTAGGGCTATGGCCAATGTAAGAACTAGGATTATGATTAGGGTTAGTTTTAGGGTTAGGGTTTGGGCAAGGAATGGTGTTAGCATTAGCTTTAGGGTTAGGGTGATATTTAGAACTAGGGTTAGTGTTTGGATAAGAGTCAGGGTCAGGGTTAGTTTTAGGTTTAGAACTAGAATTAGAGCTAGTTTTATGGCTAGTTATAGGGGTAGGGTTTGCTGTAGGGTAAGGTTTAGGGTTAGAGCAATGGCTTGGTTTTGTTTTAGGGCCAGGGCTAGGGATAGAGCTAGTTTTAGGATTAGCAATATTCTTAGGGATAGTGGCATGGTGAGGTTAAACGTAAGGCTAGGGTTAGATTTAGAGGTATGTTTAGATCTAGGGTTATGGATATGGTTTTGGTTAGGGCTAAGGTTAGTGCTATGGTTAGAAATAGAAATAGGGCTAGGGTGAGAGTTAGTCTTAGGGCTAGGGTTAGGGCTAGGATTAAGTTTAGGGCTAAATTAAGGCTAGGATAAGCATTTGGGTCAGTGTTAGGGTTAGGTCTATGGTTAGGCCTAGGGTTATGGTTAGTGTTAGTGATAGGTTGAGAGTTAGTTTTAGTGGAATTGATGGGGTTATAGCTAGGTTTGGGGCTAGGACGTGCTTTCAAATTTAGGATAGGGCTAGGGTGAGTGTTTGGGGTGGGATTAAAGCTTGGTTTTGGGCTACGATGAGGTCTAGGGTTTGTGTTAGGGTTAGGGCTAAGATTAGAGCTAGGGCTAATATCAGGTCTAGGGTTATGGTTAGGGATAGTGTGAGGGTTAGGTTTAGTGTAGGAGTTAAGATTCCAGTTAGGGTTTGGTTTGGGTTAAGGTTTAGGGTTAGGGCTCGAATTAGCATTAGTGTTAAGAACTGGCTTTACAGTTAGGGCTAGGGTGAATTTTAGGGTTGGAGTAATGGATAGGGTTAGGTTTAGAGTAATGTATAGGGTTAGTGTTATGGATACGATTAGGATTTGGCCTAACATTAAAATTTGGGTTAGGCTTGTGTTTAGCATAATGGATAGGGTTAGTGCTATTGTTAGAGCTTGGGTTAAGCTTAGAATTAGGGCTGGAATTAGGGTTAGAAATAGGGTTAGTGTTAGGGTTCGGGTTAGGTTTAGGGTACATTAGAGGTTGAGCTAGGTTTAGGGCTAAGGCGAGGGTTAGGGTTAGAGTAAGTGCTATGCTTAGGGTTAGGGTTAGGGTTAGGGCTAGGATTAGCATTAGGTCAGGGTTTGTTTAAGGTAGTGGATAAAGTTAGATCTGCAATTTGGGCTATGATTACAGTTAGGATTAGCACTAGGGTTAGGGTTAGGGTTAGGGTTAGGTTTATGTTTAGAGTAGGAGTTAGAGTTTGAGCTAGGGTTAGGACTAGGGAAAGCGTTAGGGTTTGAGTTTGGGCTAGGGTTTTGGTTACATTTACGCTTATGGCTAGGGTTAGGGCTAGATTTTGAGTAAGATTTATGGCTAGCGTTAGAGCTATGAGTAATGAAAGAGCCTGGTTTATGGTTATGGGTAGTTTTAGAGTTAGGCTTATGGATAGGTTTATAGTTAGGGTTAGGTTTGGGGCTAGGATAAGGTTTAGAGCTAGTGTTTGTGTTAGGAAAAGGTTCAGTGTTCGGGATAGCTTTGGGGTTAGGGTTAGGGCCAGAATGAGAACTAGGGTTAGGTCTAGGGGTAGGGTTAGTACTTGTGTTAAGTTAATGGTTATTGTTATGGCTAGGGCTAGGATTTTTTAGGGGTAGGGCTAGAGTTAAGGCTATATTTAGGATTAGGTTTAGGTCTAGTGCTAGTATTATGGATAGGTTAGCTATAGGTTTACCGGTAGGGCTAGTGTTAGGCTTCGATATAGATTTAGGGTCAGACTTAGACCTAGGGTGAGGGTTTGGGTCAGAATAAGGGTCAGGGTTAGGCCTAGGCTTTGGGATATGGTTAGAGGTAGAATGAGGGCTAGGGTTAGGACTAGTAATAGGGTTAGGGTGTGGGGTAGGCTAAGGATTATGGTTAGAACTAGAGTAGCATTAGGGTGAGGGTTTGGCTTAGGGTAAGGAATAGGGTTAGAGCTAGGAATTGGGTTTTAGTTAGGGCTAGGGCTAGGGTATAATTTATGGTTTGGTTTAAATCTAGCGTTAGGGCTCAGATTAGGGTTAGGTTTTGTGTTAGGGTTATGGCTATGGCTAATGTAACAAACGGCTTTACAATTTGGGCTACTTTTATGGTTAGGGTTAGGGCTAGGTCTAGTGTTTGGGTTACATTTAGGGTTATGGTGATGTTTAGAGCTAGGGTTAGATTTAGGATCAGAGTCAGGGTAAGTATTAGTTATAGGGACAGGGATACGACTAGGTGTAGTAATAGGATTTGGTTTAGGTCAAGGGTTAGGAATAGGGTTATAGCTCAGTTTTGATTAGGGCTAGGTTTTTTGTTAGGTTTATGCCTAGGGTTAGTGCTATGGGTAATGTAAGTATAGTTCTAATATGGCTAGTTGTAGGGTCAGTGTTATGGCTAGGTCTAATGTTAAGTTTAGATTTTGGATTATTGTCAGGTTTAGAGCTAAGTTTAGTGTTAGTGTCATCAGTGTTCAGGTTAGAGTTAGGGTTAGTGTGAAAGCCAGAATTAGGACAAGTTTAGGTATAGGAGTAGGGTTAGTGTTTGGATTAGGTTAAGGGTTACTTTTAGGGATAGGACTAAGTTTTTGTTTATGTCTATGGCTAGAGTTATCACAAGATTTAGGATTATGTTTAGGTCTTGGGCTAGTGTTAAGGTTAGCTTTAGGTATAAGGTTACCTATAGGGCTAGTGTTAGGGTTCAGTTTAGGGTTGGGTTCATATTTATACCTATAATTAGTGATAGGGTCAGAATATGGGTGAAGTTTAGAGTTTGATAGGGTTAGGGTTAGAAGTAGAATGAGGGCTAGGGTTAGCACTAGTAATAGGGTTAGTGTTTGATTTTGTCTAAGAATTAGGATTAGGACTAAGGATATCATTATGGATAGGGTTTGGCTTAGGGTAATGGATAGCGTTAGAGCTAGGGTTAGGGCTACATTTAGGGTTAGGTTTAGGGCTAGGATTAGGGTTAGGGTTAGGGTTAAATCTAGTGTTAGGGCTTGGATTAGTGCTATTTTTGTGTTAGGGTTAGGGCTAAGGTTAGGGCTATGGCCAATGTAAGAACTAGGGTTATGATTAGGGTTACTTTCAGGGTTAGGGTTTGGGCTAGGATAGGTGCTAGCATTAGCTTTAGGGTTAGGGTGATATTTAGAGCTAGGGTTAGTATTTGAACAAGAGTCAGGGTCAGGGTTAGTTTTAGGCCTAGGACTCTAATTAGAGCTAGGGTTATGGCTAGTTATAGGGGTAGGCTTTAGGGTTAGAGCAATGGCTTGATTTTGTTTCATTGCTAGGTCTATGGTTAGGGCTAGTTTTAGGATTAGCAATAGGGTTAGGGCTAGTGGTATGGTGAGGTTTAGGCTTAGGTTAGGGTATATTTTTAGTTATGTTTATATCTAGTGTTAGGGCTATGGCTAGGGTTAGGTCTAAGTTTAGGGCTAGTGTGAGGGTTATGGTAACAGATATGGTTAGAAATAGAAATAGGTCTAGGGTGATATTTGTCTTAGGGTTAATTTTAGGGGTAGGTTTAGGGTTAGGGCTAAACTAGGGCTAGGGTTAGCGTTTGGGTCAGTGTTAGGTTTAGGTCTATGGTTAGGACTAGGGTTAGTGTTAGTTTTAGTGTTAGGCTTAGAGTTACTTTTAGGGGAATTGATGGGGTTATAGCTAGGTTCATGGCTAGGGCGAGCTTTAAAATCTAGGATAGAGCTATGGTGAAAATTTTGTATAGGATTAAGGCTAGGTTTAGTGCTAGGATTAGGGCTAGGGCTAATGTCAGGTCTAGTGTTATGGTTAGGCATAGTGTTAGGGTTAGGTTTATGGCTAGGTCTATTGTAAGGGTTAGGTTTAGTGTAGGGGTTAGGTTTAGAGCTAGGTGTATTATTAGGTTCAGAGTCGGGTTAGAGTTTGGTTTGGGTTAAGGTTTAGGGTTAGGGCTCATATCAGCATTAGGGTTGAGAACTGGCTTTACAATTAGTGTTAGTTTTATGGTTCAATTTAGGGTGAGTTTTAGGATTAGAGTAATGGATAGGGTTAGGTTTAGGATTCAGGTTAGGTTTAGAGTAATTTATAGGGTTAAGTGTTAGGGATAGGGTTAGGGTTTCGTCTAAGGTTAGCATTTGGGTTAGGTTTATGTTTAGGATAATGGATAGGATTAGTGCTAGTGTTAGGGCTTGGGTTAAGTTTAGGATTACGGATAGAGTTATGGTTAGGCATAGGTTTAGTGTTAGAGTTAAGGTTAGGTTTAAGGTAAGTGTTAGGGGTTGAGCTAGGGTTAGAGCTAAGGTGAGGGTTAGGGTTAGGATTATGATTAGGGCTAGGATTAACATTAGGTTCAGTGCTCTGTTTAAGGTAGTGGATAAAGTTAGATCTAAGATTTGGGCTATGATTACAGTTAAGATTAGGGCTAGGTTTTGGGTTAGGGTTAGAACTAAAGTTTTGTTTAGGGTAAGTGTTAGAGTTTGAACTAGGGTTAGGGCTAGGGCCAGCGTTAGGGTTAGGGTTTGGGCTAGGGTTTTGGTTACGTTTATGCTTATGGCTAGGGTTAGGGCTAGGTTTGTGTGAGGTTTATGGCTAACGTTAGAGCTATGGGTAATAAAAGAGCCTGGTTTATGGTTATTGCATGTTTTAGGGTTAGGATTATGGATAGGTCTATAGTTAGGGTTAGGTTTTGGGTTAGGATAAGGTTTAGAGCTAGGGTTTTTGTTAGGATAAAGTTCAGTGTTTGGGATAGCATTGGGGTTAGGGTTAGGGCCAGAATAAGAACTAGGGTTAAGTCTAGGGGTAGGGTTAGTCTTTGCATTAGAATAATGGTTATTGTAATGGCTAGGGCCAGGGTTTTTTTTTTTTTAGGACTAGGGCTAGAGTATGGCTATATTTAGGGTTAGGTTTAGGTCTAGTGCTAGTATTATGGATAGGTTAGCTATAGGTTTACTGGTAGGGCTAGTGTTAGGCTTCGGTTTAGAGTTAGGGTTAGACTTAGACCTAGGGTGAGTGTTAGGGTCAGAATAATGGTCAAGGTTAGGCTTAGGCTTTGGGATAAGGTTAGAGATAGAATAAGGGCTAGGGTTAGGACTAATAATAGGGATAGGGTTAGAGCTAGGGTTAGGGTTTTGGTTAGGGTTAGGGCTAGTGCTATATTTATGGTTTGGGTTAAAGCTAGGGTTAGGGATCAGATTAGAGTTAGGTTTTTTGTTAGGGGTAGGGCTATGTCAAATGTAAGAACTGGCTTTACAATTCAGGCTAGTTTCATTGTTAGGGTTAGGGCTAGGTCCAGTGTTTGGGTTATATTTAGGGTTAAGTTGATATTTAGAGCTAGGTTTAGTTTTAGGGTCAGAGTCAGGGTCAGTAATAGTTGTAGGGATAGGGTTACGTCTAGGTGTAGCATTAGGATTTGGTTTAGGTTAAAAGTTGGGATTAGGGCTATAGCTTAGTTTTGTTTGAGGGCTGTGGCTAGGGTTAGGGCTAGTTTTCAAATTAGCATTAGGGTTAGGGCTAGTGTTAGGGTGAGGTTTAGGTTTAGAGTTAGGGTTACATTTAGAGTTAGTGTTAGATTTAGATGTAAGGCTAGGGCTAAGTTTTGGGCTAGGTTTGGGCTAGGGTTAGGGCTAGGCTTTTGGGTTATGGTAAGAAATAAGGTTAGAACTAGGGATAGGTTTAGGGCGAGAGTTAGAGTTAGTCTTAGGGCTAGGGATATGATTAAGTTTAAGGTTAGGGCTAAATTAGGGCTAGGATTAGAGTTAGGGTTAGTATTAGGGTTAGGCCTTAGATTAGGGTTAGGGTTAGGATTAGGGTTAGTGTATGGTATGATGTTATAGTGAGGTTTTGGCCTAGGACAAGGGTAAATTTGGGGTTAGGGCTAGTGTTAGAATTAGAGTTAGGATTAAAGCCAGATTTAGGGCCAGATTTAGGGCTATGGTTTTTTAGGGATAGGGCTAACATTTGGAATAGGGTAATGTCAGGTCCAAGGTTATGGTTAGGGATAGTTTTAGGGATAGGTTTATGGGTAGGTATAGTGAAAGGTTTAGGATGAGGGTTCGGGGTTATCTTTAGAGCTGGGGTATCATTAGAGTCAGGGTCACAGTCAGGGTTTGTTTAGGTTGATGTTTAGGGTTAGGGCTCAAATTAGCTTTAGGGTTAGATTTAGGGTTAGGGAAATGGATATGGTTAGGTATGGATTTCAGGTTAGGTTTAAGGAAATGGATAGGTTTAGGGTTATTGAGGGTTAAGGTTATCCTAGAGTTAGGATTAGGGATAGAGTTAGGGTAAGCTAATGGATAGAATTACAGCTCGATTTAGTTCTTGGGTTATGGTTAGGATTAAGGCTAGGTTTAGCGTTAGGGTTAGTGTTAGGGTTAAATCTAGGGTTAGGGCTCGGATTAAGGTGAAGTTTTAGATTAGCTTAGGGCTATGGTTAGGGCTACGGCTAATGTAAAAACTAGGGTTATGATTATGGCTATTTTATGACTAGGGTTAGGGATAGGTCTAGTATTAAGGTTAAGTTAATCTTTAGGGTTAAGATTTGAGATGGGGTTATCGTTAGGGTCAGAGTCAGGTCAGTGTTAGTTTTAGGGTTAGGGATAACACTCAAATTAGGATAGGATTAAAGCTAGGTGTATGATTAGGTTTTGTGTAAAGGTTAGGGACAGAATTAGGACTAGGGATAATGTCAGGTATAGGGTTATGGTTAGGTTAGGATTAGCATTAGGGCTATGGCTCGGTTTTGTTTTAGGTCTAGGGCTTGGTTTAGGGCTAGTTTAGGATGAGCAATAGTGTTTGGGCTAGTGGTATGGTGAGGTTTAGGCTTAAGGTTAGGGATAGATTTAGACTTATGTTTAAATCTAGGTTAGAGCTAGGGTTAGGGCTAAGGTTAGGGCTAGTGTTAGGGTTATGGTAACAGATATGGTTAGTACTAGAAATAGGTCTAGGGTGAGAGTTAGAGTTAGTTTTAGGACTAGGGTTAGAGTTAGGGTTACAGTTAGTGATAAATTAGGGCTAGGATTAGAGCTAGGGTTAGTGTTATGGTTAGGCCTACTGTTAGGACACAGGTTAGGGTTAGTGATAGTGTTAAGGTTAGGGTTAGGGGAAGCAGAAGGGATGTAGTTATACCTAGGTTGAGAACTAAGGCGAGGTTTGAAATTAGGAATTGGGCTAGGGTTAGGGTTCAGGTTAGGATTAAGGCTAGGTTTAGGGCTAGGATGAGGGATAAGGTTTGTGTTAGGTTTAGGGCAAGAATTAGGTAGAGGGATAATGTCAGGTCTAGGGTTATGGTTAGGGATAATGTTAGGGTTAGTTTTATGGCTAGGTCTAGTGTAAGGTTTAGATTTAGAGTTAGGGCCAGGTTTAGAGCTAGGTGTATTATTAAAGTCAGTGTCTTGTTTAATGATTGGTTTAGGTTTAGGGCTCAAATTAGCATTAGGGTTAGGGTTAGGGTTAGAGTAATTGATCATTTAGTTTTAGTGTTCAGGTTAGGTTTAGGTAATGTACAGGGTTAGTGTTAGCAATAGGTTTAGGGTTAGGCCTAGGGTTAGCATTTGGGTTAGGCTTATATTTAGAGTAATGGATAGGTGTAGGGCTAGGTTTATGTTTAGGATTATGAGAAGGGTTAGGGTTAGGGTTAGAATTAGGCATAGGGCTAGTGTTAGGGTTAGGTTTAGGGTAAGTGTTAGGGTTTGAGCTGTGGTTAGGGCTAGGGCAAGTGTTAGAGTTAGTGTCAGGTCTAGGTTTAGGATTAGGGTTAAATTGATGGCTAGGGCTAGCATTAGGGTTAGGGTTATGTTTAGGGTTAATGGATAGAGTTAGAGGTAGGGTTTGGCCTTGGTTATGGTTAAGATTACGGCTCGAATTAGGGTTTGGGTTAGGGCTAGGGTTATGTTTAAGGTAAGGGTTAGTGTTTGAGCTAGGGTTAGGGATAAGGCGAGAGTTAGGGTTAGGGTTACACTTAGGGCTAGGTTTAGGGCTAGGATTAGGGCTAAGTTTTGTGTGAGTTTTAGGGCTAGCGTTAAGGCTTTGGGTAATGTAAGAAATAGGGTTTGAATTAGGGTTAGGGTTAGGGTTAGGTTTAGGGTTAGGGTTATGGCTAGATTTTGGGTTAGCATAAAGTTTAGAGCTAGGGTTTTTGTTAGGAGAAGAATCGTTTTTTTTTTTTTTTTTTAGGGTTGGGTTTATTGTTGGGGCCAGAATTTGGGCTAGTGTTAGGTCTAGAGGTAGGGTTAGTGTCTGAGTTAGGTTAAGGGTTATTTTTAGGGCTAGGGCTGGGTTTTTGTTTTGGGCTAGTGCTGGAGATATAGCTAGATTTAGGATTAGGCTTTTGTCTAGGTCCAGTGTTAAGGTTAGGTTTAGGTATAGGGTTACCCATTGGGCTAGTGTTAGGGTTAAGTTTAGGGTTAGGGTCAGGTTTCAACCTAGGGTTATAGTTGGTCAGAATAAGGGTCAGGGTTAGGGTTAGGTTTTGGGTTAGGTTTAAAGCTAGAATGATGGCTAGGGTTAGGATTAGTATTAGAGTTATGGTTTTGGGTAGGCTAAGGATTAGGGTTAGTACTAGGGTAGCATTAGTTTGAGGGTTTGGCTTAGGGTAAGGGATAAGTTTAGACCTAGGATTAGTGCTAGTGTTAGGGTTAGGGATAGGGCTAGGGTTAAGGTTAGAGTTAGGTTTAATACTAGGTTTAGGTCTCGGATTAGGGCTAGGTTTTCTGTTATTGCAGGGCTATGGCTAATGTAAGAACTGGAATTACAACTAGGGCCAGTTTTAGAGTTAGAGTTAAGGCTAGGTCTAGTGTTCAGTTTAGGTTTAAGGTTAGGTTGATATTTAGAGCTAGGGTTAGTGATAGTGTCTGAGTCAGGGTCAGAGTAAGTTCTAAAGTTAGGGTTAGAACTCGAATTAAGCTAGGTTAGGGCTAGGTATAATCTTAGGGTTTGATTTAGGTTAAGGATTAGTATTAAGCCTATGACTCGGTTTAGTTTGATTGCTAGGCTTTGGGTTAGGGCTAGTTTACCAATTGGCAGTGGGATTAGGGCTAGTGTTAGGATGAGGTTTAGGCTTAGGTTTAGGGTTTGCTCTAGACTTAAGGTTAGGTCTAGGTTTAGAACCAGGGCAAATTTTGGGCTAGTGTTGGGGCTAGGTTTATGGCTAGGGATTGGGTTATGGTAAGGGATAGGTTTAGAACTAGGGTTAGTGCTAGGGTGATAGTTAGGGGTAGGGGTAGAGAGAGGGTTAAATTAGTTCTAGGATGAATGCTAGGGTTAGTGTTAGGTCTAGGCCTAGGTTAAGGGCTAGGGTTAGGATTAGGATTAGTGTAAGGAATGATGGTATAGCTAGGTTTAGGGCGAGGGTTCAAATAAAGTTAGGGTTAGGGTTAGGGTTTTGATGAGGATTAAGCCTGGGTTTAGGGCTAGTAATAGGGGGAGGTTTAAGGCTAGGATTAGGGCTAGGTTTTGTGTTAGGTTTAGGGCTATGATTAGGGCTAGGGGTAATTTCTGGTCTAGGTTTATAGTTAGGGTTAGTTTTGGTTTAAGTTTATGGCTAGTTCTAGTGGAAGGGTTAGGTTGAGGGTTAGGGTCAGGTTTAGAGATAGGGTTATTATTAGGGTCACAGTCATGGTTAAGGTTTCGGTTAGGTTAAGGTTTAGGGTCAGGGCTCTCATTAGTGTTAGGGTTAGGGTTAAGGTTAGGGTAATGTTTATGGTTAGGTTAAGGTTCAGGTTAGGTTTAGGGTAATGGATAAATTTAGGGTTGGAGATAGGGTTAGGGTTATCCTAGGGTTAGCATTAGGGTTATGGTTATGGTTAGGGTAATGGATAGTTTTAGAGCTAGGGTTAGGGCTAGGATTATGGTAAGTATTAAGGCTAGGGTTAGGTTTAGGGTTAGGGCAAGTTTTAGGGTTAGGGTTAGGTTTAGGGTAATGGTTAGGGCTA
>NW_026004534.1:880367-891734 GCF_001458135.2 Marmota marmota marmota | reverse complement strand
GTAGTGGACAGGGTTAGATGTTGAGTTAGGGTTAGGTTTAGGTTTAGGACTAGGGTTACTGTTAGGTTTAGCATAGCTCTTAGGGTTTGAGCTAGGTTTAGGACTACGATAAGGGTTAGATTTAGGGTTAGGTCTAGAGTTAGGTATTCGGTTAGGGTTAGAGTTTGTTTAGGGATAGGGATAGGGTTACCATGAGGTTTATGGTTAGAGTTAGGGTAATGAGTGTGGTTACAGCTAGGATTAAGGCTAGAGTTAACTTTAGGATTAGTGCTAGGTTTAGGGTTTGGTTTAGGGTTCGGCTTTAAGCTAGAATTAGGTTAAGTGTAAGAGTCAGGGATTGAGTAAGTGTTAGGGCTTGGTTGAGGCTTCGGGTGAGAATCAGGGCTAGGGATAGGGTTAGGTTTAGGGTTGTGGCTAGGTGTAGTATTAGGTTTAGGTTTATGGTTAGGGAAATGGATAGAGTTTGAGCTAGTGTTTGGGCTATTATTACGGTTAGGATTAGGGCTAGGATGAGAGTTAGGGTTTGGCCTAGGGTTATGTTTAGATTAAGGGTTAGGGTTTTAGCTAGAGTTAGGGCTAATGCTAGGTCAAAGGTTAGGTTCAGCATTAGGTTTAGTGATAGGATTATGGTAGGTTTAGGGTTAGGGTTAGAGTTAGGGCTAGGCTTATCATTAGGATTAGCCTAATGGTTAGGGTAATGTATATGTTTAGATTTAGGTTTAGGTTTAGGGATAGGGTTATATTTAGTTTTAGGGTTAGTGTGAAGGCTATGGTTATAGGTTTATTTTATGGGTTATGGTTTGAGCTAGGTTTAGGGCTTTGGCAAGTGGTAGGTTTCAAGTTAGGTGTAGGGTTAGTTTTCCAGTTATGGTTAGGGTTAAGGTTAGTATTGTGGCTAGGGTTATCAATAGGGTTAGGTTTATGGTTAGGGTAATGTGTAGGTTTAGAACTAGTTTTAGGGAAAGGCTTAAGTTTAGGGTTAGGGTAGGGTTACGGTTAGAGTTAGGGATAGGTCTAAGTTTATATTTAAAGTAAGTGTTAGGCTTTGATTAAGGTTTAGGACTAAGGCTAGGTTAGGGATAGGATCAGGGCCAAGGTTAGGGTTAGGGTTATGCTTAGGGCTAGGTTTAGGCCTAGGTTTCACTCTAGGTTTTGTGTTAGGTTAAGGCATAGGGTTAGGGCTATTGGTAATGTAAGAGCTATTATTATGATTAGGGCTAGTTGTAGGGTTAGGGTTATGGCTAGGTCTAGTGTTAGTTTTAGGTTTTTAGTTATGGTCAGGTTTAGAGATAGCTTAGTGTTAAATGCAGGGTCAGTGTTCAGGTTAGAGTTAGAGTTAAGGTTAAAGCCAGAATTAGGACTAGGTTTATGTCTAGGGTACGGTTAGTCTTTTTGTTAAGTTAAGGGTTATTGTTAGGGCTAGGGCTAGGTTTTTGTTTACGTCCAAGGCTAAAGTTAAGGCTAGATTTAGGATTAGGTTTAGGTCTAGGGCTAGTGGTAGGGTCAGGTTTAGGTATGAGGACACTGGTAGGGATAGTGTTAGGGTTTGGTCTTGGGTTAGGTTCAGGTTTAGACCTACAGATAGTTATGGTCAGAATAAGGTTCAGGGTTAGAGTAGGGTTTCGGATAGGGTTTGAGCTAGAATGAGGGCTAGCATTAGGACTATTTATAGGGTTAGGCTTTTGATTAGCCTAAGGATTAGGGATAGGTGTAGGGTTACCATTAGGGTTAGGGTTTTGCTTACAGTTAGGGATAGGGTTAGAGCTAGTGTTAGGGGTAGGGTTAGGGTAAGGTTAAGGTTTGATGTTACAACTAGGTTTAAGGCTAGGGTGACGGTTAAAATTAGGGTTAGGGATAGGGTTAAGTGTAAGATTAGGATTAAAGCTAGTGTTAGGCCTAAAATTAGGACTAGGGATTGTGTTAGAGTTAGGTTAGCATTAGTGCTAGGGCTAATGTCAGGTATAGGGTTATGATAGTTTTGGGATAGTTGTTTGACTAGGCATAATATAAGGGTTAGGATGAGGGTTAAGGTTAGGTTTAGAGGTAGGGGTATTATTATGGTCAGGGTCAGAGTTAGGATTTGGTTTAGGTTAAGGTTTAGAATTAGGGCTCAAATTAGCATTACGGTTAAGTTGAGAGTAGGGTAATGATATGGTTAGGGTTAGGGTTCAGGTTATGTTTAGGGTAATGGATAGGTTAGGGTTAGGGATAGTGCTAGGGTCAGGCTGAGGATTAGCATTAGGGTTAGGGTTAGGGTAACGGACAGGGTTAGATCTAGGGTTAGGGCTAGGGTTATGGTTAGAGTTAGGGCTAGGGTTATGGTTAGGTTTAGGTTTAGTGCAAGGATTAATGTTAGGGTTAGGTTTAGGGTAAGGGTTAGGGCTAGGTTTAGGGTATGAGATAGGATTAAAGCTAGGGTTCGGTCTTGGATTAGTGCTGGTTTTTGGGTGACGTTAGGACTCTTCTTAGGGATATGGCTAATGTAAGAACTGAGGTAACAATTAGGGCTAGTATTAGGGTTACGTTTAAGACTAAGTCTAGTTTTAGGATTAGGTTTACGTTTAGGGTGATGTTTTCAACTAGGGTTAATGTTAGTGTCAGAGTCAGGGTAACAGTTCATTTTAGGGTTAGGGATAGGACTCGAACTAGGTGTAGGCTTAGTCTAGAAGTAGGGTTATGATTTGGTTTAGGTTATGGGTTAAAGTTAGTGCTATGGCTTGGTTTTGTTTTAGGGCTAAGGCTAAAGTTAAGGGTAGTTTTATGACTAGCGATAGTGTTATTGCTACTGATAGGGTGAGTTTAGGTTTAGGAGTAGATTTACAGTTATGGTTAATTCTAGGGTTAGGGCTATGGCAACTAGTAGAGCTAAGATTAGAGCTAGTGTTTGGGTAATGGTAAAGGATAGGGTTAGAACTAGGAATAAGGCTATGGCAAGAGTTAGAGTTAGTCTAAGTTCTAGAGTTAAGGTTAGGGTTAGGGCTAAATTAGGGCTAAGAATAGGTATAGGGTTAGTGTTAGGTTTAGGCATAGGATTAGGGCTATGTTTATGGTTAGGTTTAGGGTTAAGTTTAGGGAAAGGGATGCCTGTGTGATTTCCACTTACCCATAGGTGTCAAGATGAAGTGAAACTTTAAAATACAATTTGTTCATGATTGTGAACCATTGAATTGAAAAGAACATACCTTGGAAGCATACTAAGGCTAGATAAAAGATGACTCCTGCCCCGTATCAAAGAAATTTGAACAAAACTAACTCTCACCGTAATGTTACATCTAACCCTAGCCCTAGCCATAACCCTAAACCCCACACTTGGGGAGCTTTGTGGGGCAAGCTAAGTGATGAATCCTACACAACATCAAACAAATTTGACCAAATAATAATGGGAGGTATTTTAGTATATGCATATTTTTCGTTTTTCTCCTAAAAGACTCACAGATTAAGCTGTTTTTGCATGCTTAAGCATAGACCTACTTTTACAAGGAACATACCAGAATCCCTACAGATAACTGATGAAGTGTGTGAAGTTTCAAGCAGCTGGCACAAACCTGTTTGATTTTCAACCCCATTAGCTTTCCTGTATAGGTCAAATGAAGTGAATTCTTAAAATACAAACTGTTCCTGACAGTGAATCTGTGAACAGAGAAGGGGTAAAACCTGGGGAACAGAGTAAATCTAGCTAAAAGATAAATCCTGCCAAGTATCAAAGAATTTTGAATAAAACTATCTCTAACCCTAACACTAACTCTAAACCTAGCTCTTCCCCTAACCCTAACATTTTTATGGAACCTTGACCATAGAATTTCAAACTTAGGCAGCCTAGTGGGGCAAGCTAAGGGATGAATGCTGTGCAGTATCAAATAAATCTGACAAAAAAGTTGATGCAGTATATCAGTACATGCATATTTCCCTGTCATATCCTAAAGGATTCTTGGATAAAGTGGTTTTTACATGCTTCAGCTTAGGCCTACTTTCACAAGAACAAACCAGAGATTGCTCACAGAGTATTGATGGAGTGTGCAGTTTCAAGCAGCTAGCACCAATGCTGTTTGATTTCCAGCTCCATTTCCATTTACCTGTATAGGAAAAAAATGAACTGAAACTTTAAAATACAAACTGTTCCTTACAGAGAACCATTGAACCTAGGAGGTCCAAACATGTGGAATATAGTAAGGTAAGAAGAAAAATGAATCCTGTCCAGTATCAAAGAAATTTGAACAAAACTAGCTCTAACCCTAATACTAGTTCTAACACTAGCCCTAACATTAACCTTAAAACAAACCACAACCTGTTTTAAAAAATGGTGATCCTAGAAGTCTCAAACTTGGTGAGACTAGTGGGCTAAGCTATCAGATGAATCCTATGCAGTATCAAAGAAATATGACCAAATAATTGGGGTGATATTTCAGTTCATGCATATTTCTCTGTTTTTTGCAAAAGGGCTCTCAGATAAAGTTGTTTTTGCCATCTATCTTCATCTTAGGGCTACTTTCGCAAGGAACAAATCAGAGAGTTCTCACAGAGAACTGATTCAGTGTTTGAAGTTTCAAGCAGCTAGTACAAACCCAGATTGATTTCAACCTCCATTTTCATTTACCTATATATGTCAATATGAAGTGGAACCTCAAAATACAGAGTGTCCCTGTTAGTGAACCATTGAAATGAGAAGGCCCAAACCTGAGGAGCATATTAAGGCTAGGAAAAAGATGACTCCTTCCACGTATGAAAGAAATTTGTACAAAACTAACTCTCACCCTAACGCTACATCTAACCCTATCCCTAAACTTAAACCTAACACTAACCCTAACCTGATTAGAAAACCATTGATCCTAGAAGTCCCACACTTGGAGAGCTTTGTGGGGCAAGCTAAATAATGAATTCTACTCAGTTTCAAACAGATCTGACAAAATATTTATGGGAGGAATTTCAGTGCATGCCGCAGTCTGGCTGGGCACACAATCACGAGCCACCACACAGCTTGTAGATTCAAACAGCAACTCTTTATTCCTGAACTCACACCAGCCGTCTACAATCACATTCTGGGGAAATCCATGTTCTCTGCCCAAAATTCACATCCACTGGGCTTCTATCTCCCAAAAAATACTGTCTGAATCCCGTGAGAACTCAAGGGGAACTCAGGCAGCAGGATACGCCCTATTCCCAGCAGGAATAATCTTAAACCTTAAACCTGGAACCTAAACTGGGAACGCCCTAAACCCAATTATCTGAAACCGGGAACACCCTAATCCGCCCTGGTCCTTGAGCAAGGTCACCTACATTCAATGTCACTGCAAAATGTCAGCAACATGGGGTACGCTGGCAAGGAAATTGTCATACCCACTTGGCTAATGGCTCCCAGCAAGTGCATGCATATTTCCTGCTTTCTCCTAAAGGGCTCTGGGATAAAGTTGTTTTTGCATGCTTCAGCTTAGGCCTATACTCACAAGGAACATGCCAGAGTGTCCCCACAAAGAATTGAGGGTGTGTGTGCTGTTTCAAGCAGGTAGCATAAACCCTGTTTGATTTCCAGGTCCATTTATATTTACTCATATAGGTCAAAATGAAGTAAAATGAAAATACTAACTGTTCCTGACACCTAACAATTGAACCAAAAGGCCTAAACCTGGGAAACAGAATAAGGTTAGTTAAAGATGAATCCTGGATTGTATCAAAAATATATGAATAAAGTAACTCTAACCCTAACACTACCTCTAAACTGAGCCCTAATACTAACTCTAAACATTAACATAGCCCTATTTCTAACCCTAATTTTAATCCTAATTTTAACTGTTACCATTACCAAACCCTACCTCTAACTGTATCCATTAGTATAACTCTAACCCTAACCCTAATGCTAAATGTAGCCCTAACCCTAACATTTACTCTAGACATGCTCTAACCCTAACCCTTTTTCCTAGCCCAAAATTTAGCTCCAATCATACCACTTACCCTAAACCTAACCCTATCCCTAGGCCTAATCATGACCCTAACCCTAACCCTAACACTAGCCCTAATCCTAAACTTAAATGTAGCCCTAACCCTAGCTGTAATTCTATCTTTTACATAAACATAAGCCTAACCCAAATACAAACAATAGGACTAAACCTAACTGTATAGCTATCCCTAAGGCTATTCAAAACCCTAAATCTAAACTGAACCCTAAACCTAACCATATCTATTAAACTAAACCTAATGCTAATTTGAGCCTTAACCCTAAACCTGAACCGGAACCAATCCCTAACCCTGACCCTGACCATAATAATATACCTAGCGGTAAACCTGACCTTTACCCTAAAGTTAACCCTTAGAGTAGAGCTATTCATAACCAATCCTACAACTACCTTTAACCATAATGCTAGACCTGATATTAGCCCTAGCCTTAATCCTAACCCTAGCCCTAACACAAACCCTCATGTGAGCCCTAAACCTAGCCTTAATCCTAACCCTCACCCTAATCTTAACCCAAGACATAATCCTAATGATAATCCTAGCCCTAACCTTAATTCTAACTGTATCTATTACCCTAAACATAACCCTTATCCTAATGCTAATGCTAGGACTAACCCTAACCCTATCACTATCCCCAAAGCTATCAATTACCCTAAACATAATCTGAACCCTAAACTTAACCCTATCTTTACCCTAATGCTAACCATAACTCTAATTCGAGCCATAACACTAAACTCAAACCTAAACCAAGCCCTAACACTGACCCTGGCCATAAGAATTCCCCTAGCTCTAAACCTGACTATTACCCTATACCTAACCCTTACAATGGACCTAGCCATAAATCTTTCCCTAAAACTATCCCTAACTCTAACCCTAGACCTGACATTAGCCCTAGCCATAATTCTAACCCTAACCCTAACAAAAACTCTAGCTCTTATACCAGCCTCAAAGATAGCATTAATTATAATCCTAACCAAAACTCTCTGCCTTACCCTGACACTAACTCTAGTCCTAATCTTAGCCCTAATTTAGCCCTATCCCTAACCCTAGTCCTAAGACTAACTGCAACTCTCACATTAGAACTTTCACTCATTCTAACCCTTTCCCTTAATGTAACCCTAATCCTAGCCCTAACACTAGTCATAACCCTTGCCCTATCCTTTGTCCTAGCACTAACCTTAGACAAATCCTAACTCTAAAAAGAGCCCTAATC
This sequence comes from Marmota marmota marmota, assembly GCF_001458135.2. NCBI lineage: Eukaryota > Metazoa > Chordata > Mammalia > Rodentia > Sciuridae > Marmota > Marmota marmota. The sequence goes on along the minus strand of NW_026004534.1, from coordinate 884,575 downwards.
CAAAGACTAAGCCAAACCCTAACACTAGCCCAAACCATAACACTAATCCAAAAACTAGCCCTAACTCTAGCCCTAGCCCTAAAACAAAACTGAGCTATAGGTATAACTCTAACCCTTAACCGTAAACATATCCCAAACCCTAGCCCTAATATGAGTTGTAAGCCGAACCCTTAAACTAACCCTGAACCTGAGACTGACCCTAACAACACTAGTTCTAAACATCACCCTAACCATAAACCTAATGCTAACACTAACTCTAGCCCTAAAACACTAAAACTAGCCCTAAACATCACCATAGTACTTATATTAGCCCCAACCCTAACCCTATCCATAATTAACCCCAAACCTAGGCCTAATCCTAGCTTTAACCCTAGCGCTATTCATAACCATAAACCTAGCCCTAAACTTATCTCTAACTTTATCCAGTATCATAACCATAATGATAATCCTAATGCTAAACCTAGGCATAAACCTAAACCTATCCTTAATCTTAACCCAATCCATTACCCTGAACCCAACCTGAAACTAAAACTAACCTTATCATTACCCTAACCCTAACACTAATTCAAGCCCTAACTTTAAACCTTAACCTATCCCAAAACCTAACACTGACCTTGACCCTAATAAAACCCCTAGCTCTAAACTTAAACATAACACTACACTTAGCCCTTACCCTAGACATAGCCATAATCCTAACCCTAAAAGTATCTTTAACCATAATTCTGGACTTGAAATTAGCCCTAGCCCCAATCCTAGTCCTAAACCTAAAACAAACCCTAGCCCTCATTCTAGCCCTAAACCTATCTTTAATCATAACCCTAACACTAACCCTACCCCTAACCCTTATTCTAACCCTCACCCTACCTCTATACCTAGCTATAAGGCCATCTCTTACCCTAAACTTAACCCTAACCCTAACCCTAACCCTAACTCTAGGCTTAAACCAAACAATAAACCTAGCCCTAATCCTAGCACTAATTTAGCCCTATCTCTATCTCTAACACTAACCCTAGCCCTAAGACTCACTCTAACTCTTGCCCGATACCTATCCCTAGTTGTAACTCTATCCCTTACCGTAACCCTATCCCTAGCCCTGACCCTTGCCCTATCCTTAGTCCCAGCCCTAACCCTAGATCTAACCCTAAATCAAGATCTAACCCTAACCTTAATCCTAAGATTAACACTTACACCATTCCTAAACCTAACCCTAGGACTAAATCAAAACCAAGCAATAGCCCTAACCCTAAACATTTGGTTTGAACCGAAACCTAACACTAAACCTAGACCTATCCCTAGCCCTAATTCGAGTTCTAACACCTACTTAAAAACTAACACTGACCCAGACTCATATCCTAACACTCAACTTAGCTCTAAACACCACCCTCACCTTAAACCGAATGCTAAGAATAACCCTAACAATAATGCAAGTCCTATCCCTAACCCTAAAATGAACCCTGACCTGACTCTTATCCTAACACAAACCCTAGCTATAAATATCACCCTAAACTTAAACCTAACCCTAACACTAAACCTGATCATAACACTAAAACTAACCTAATTTTAAGCCGAGTTCTTACATTAGCCATGGCCCTAATCCTATCCCTAACCTTAACACAAACACTAGACCTAATACAAGCCCTAAACATAGATTTAACCCTAACTCCAACCCTAATCATAGCCCTAAACCTATCTCTAAACCAATCCCTTACCCTAAGCAAAACCCTAAAATAAGGGTAAACCTAGATCTATCCATAATCATTAGGCTAACCCAAATCCTAAATCTATTAATAGCCCTAACCCTAGCTCTCATTCTAGCTCTAACCCTATCCCAAATTCTAACCCTTACCCTAACCTTATACTGACCCTACCACTAATCCTAGGTCTAACTCTAACCCGAACTATAACCTAAAACCTAAGGTAATGCTATTCCTAGAACTAACCCTGAAGCTAACTCCCAGCCTAGCCCTTACCATAGCTCAGAACCTAACCCTTACACTAAACATAACCTTAAACCTAACCCTAGTTCTAACCCTCACCCTAACCCTAACCCAAGACCTAATCCTAACCATAACCCTAGCCCTAAACTTAACTTTAACTGTATCCATTACCCTAAACATTACCCTTACTCTAATGCTAACCCTAGGCCTAAACCTAAATCTATCACTATCCCTCAAACTGTCAATTACCCTAAATCTATCCTGAACCCTATACCTAAACTTATCATTATCCCAAAGATAACCCTAATGCTAATTTGAGCCCTAATCATAAACTCAAACCTAAACCAAAGCCCAACACTCACCCTGACATTAATAATTCCCCTAGCTCTAAACCTATTACCCTATACCTAACACTTACACTAGACTTAGACGTAAACCTAACCCTAAAACTACTGCTAACTATAACCCTAGACCTGATTTCAGTTTTAGCCATAATCCTAGCCCTAACCCTAGCAAAAACCCTAGTCCTTATCCTAGCCCTAAACATAGCCTTAATTATAATCCTTACCCTAATCCGAGGCCTAACACTAATACTAACCCTAGCCCTAATCTTAGCCCTAATTTAGCCCTATCCATAACCCTAACCCTAGCCCAAAGACTAACTCTAACTCTCACCCTAGCTCTAAATCTAGTTCTAACCCTACAAATTACTGAAAACCTAATCCTATCCCGAACCGTAGGTCTAACCCTAGCCCTATTCATATTCCTGGCCATAACCCTAGATCTAACCCTAACTCTAAATCTAACCCTAACAATAAGCCTAAACCTAAATCTAACCCTAGCCCTAACCCTTAGGCTAATCCTAAAACTAGCCCTAACCCTATCCCTAGCTCTAAAACAAAACTGAGACATAGATTTAACCCTAATCCTTAACATAAACCAAGTCCTAATCCTACACCTAGCCCTAATCCTACCAATAATTCGAGTCTTAAGCGGAACCCTAAAACCAACCCTCACACTGACTCTGACCTTAACACTAACCCTAGGTCTAACATCGCCTTTACCCTAAACCTCAACATAACACTAGACCTAGTCCTAACACCTAACACTAAAATTAGCCCTAATCATAACCCTAGTACTTACATTAGCCGTAACCCTAACCCTAGCTTTAACCCTAAACCTAACAGTTTCCCTATCATTAATTGTAATGATAAACCTAGCTGTAACCCTAGCTCTAAGCCTATCCATTACCCTAAACATAACCCTAACCCTAATGCTAACCCTAGGCCAAAACCTAACTCTATCACTAATCTTCACCCTATCCATTACCCTAAATCTAACATGAAACCTAAACCTAACCCTATCATTATGCTGATCCTAAACTTAATGCTACTCCGATTACTAACTTTAAAACTTAACCTATCCAAAACACTAATTGTATTTCCCTCTTAAAACTGCTTTCATTGTGTCCCAGAGATTCCGATATGTTGTGTCTGTATTTTCATTTATCTCTAAGAATTTTTTGATTTCCTCCTTTATGTCTTCTGTAACCCATTGATCATTCAATAGCATATTGTTCATTTTCCATGTGATGCAGGATTTTTCCTTCCTTCTTTTATCATTGATTTCCAGTTTCATTCCATTATGATCAGATAAAATGCATGGTATTATCTCCACCCCTTTATATTTACTGAGGGTTGCCCTATGGCATAATATATGGTCTATTTTTGAGAAGGATCCATGTGCTGCTGAGAAAAACATATATCTACTTGATGATGGTTGATATATTCTATATATGTCAGTTAAGTCTAGGTTATTGATTGTGATATTGAGTTCTATAGTTTCTTTATTCAGCTTTTGTTTGGAGGATCTGTCCAATGGTGAGAGAAGTGTGTTGAAGTCACCCATAATTATTGTGTTGTGGTCTATTTGATTCTTGAACTTGAGGAGAATTTGTTTTATGAACGTCGCAGCACCATTATTTGGTGCATAAATATTGAAAATTGTTATGTCTTGTTGGTGAATGGTTCCTTTTAACAGTATATAATGTCCTTCCTTACCCCTTTTGATTAACTTAGTCTTGAAGTCGATTTTATTCGATATGAGAATGGCCACCCCTGCTTGCTTACGAGGACCATATACATGGTATATTTTTTCCCAACCTTTCACCTTCAGCCTGTGTATGTCTTTTCCAATCAGATGTGTCTCCTGGAGGCAGCATATTGTTGGATTTGTTTTTTTAATCCATGTTACCAGCCTATGTCGCTTTAT
>NW_026004534.1:834846-878122 GCF_001458135.2 Marmota marmota marmota | reverse complement strand
TGGAAAGCAGTATGGAGATTCCTGGGAAAGCTGGGAATGGAACCACCATTTGACCCAGCTATTGCTCTTCTCGGACTATTCCCTGAAGACCTTAAAAGAGTGTACTACAGGGATACTGCCACATCGAGGTTCATAGCAGCACAATTCACAATTGCTAGACTGTGGAACCAACCCAGATGCCCTTCAATAGATGAATGGATTAAAAAAAATGTGGCATTTATACACCATGGAGTATTACGCAGCACTAAAAATGACAAAATCATGGAATTTGCAGGTAAATGGATGGCACTAGAGCAGATTATTCTTAGTGAAGCTATCCAATCCCTAAAAAACAAATACCAAATGTCTTCTTTGATATAATGAGAGAAACTAAGAACAGAGCACGGAGGAAGAGCAGGAAGAAAAGATTAACTTTAAACAGAGACATGATGTGGGAGGGAAAGGGAGAGAAAAGGGAAATTGCATGGTACTGGAGGGAGACCCTCATTGTTATACAAAATTACGTATAAGAGGTTGTGAGGGGAATGGGAAAATAAACAAGGAGAGAAATGGATTACAGTAGATGTGGTAGAGAGAGAAGATGGGAGGGAAGAGGAGGGGTATAGTAGAGGATAGGAAAGGTAGCAGAATACAACAGTTACTATTAGGGCATTATGTAAAAATGTGGATGTGTAACTGATGTGATTCTGCAATCTGTATTTGGGGTAAAATTGGGAGTTCATAACCAACTTGAATCTAATTTATGAAATATGATATGTCAAGAGCTTTGTAATGTTTTGAACAACCAATAAAAAAATAAAAAATAAACATCATCATCCCATAAACCTCAACCTAACAAGAGACCTAGCCCTAACCCTAACCCTATAATTAGCACTAATCATAACCCTACTTCATTTATTAGTCATAGCCTTAACCCTATCCCTAACCTAACCCAAAACCTAGCTTAGACCATGTAGTAAACCTTGATTTAACCCTAAACGTAAACCTAACCCTAACTCAAAACTAGTCCTAATCCTATATATAACCCTAGCCCTAACCTTAGGTCTAAACTTATCCTTAACCCTAACAATAACCCTAAACCTTAAGCTAAACCTAGGTCTAACCCTAGCCTTATCCGTTACACTAAACCAAAACCAAACCCTAAAATTAACACTGTCATTACCCTAAACCTAAACCCTAACCTAACCCAAACCCTAACACTGACACTGACACTAAAAATAATCCTAGATATAAACCTGAATCTTACCCTAAACCTAATCCTTACAATAGACCAAGCCATAAACCTAACACTCCATCTAGCCCTAACTATAACCCTAGACCTGACATTAGCCCTAGCCCTAATACTATCCCTAACCCTAACACAAACCCTAAACCTCATCCTAGCCCTAAGCCTAGCCTTAATCATAACCCTAACGCTAACTGTAGCCCTAACCCTAATATTAACACTTGCCCTATCCCTAAACCTAGCCAAAACCACATCCCTTACCCTAAACATAACCCTAACTCGAACCTTAACTCTTTTCATCACAATTGCCCTTTCCTTAGCCCTAGCTTTAACACGAGATCAAAATCTAAGTCTAACCCTAACTCGATGCCTAAGCCTAAAACTAGACCTAACCCTGATGCTAATTCTAAAACTAGCTCTAATCCTAGCCCTAAAACTAACCCTAGCCGTAATTTAGCCCTATCCCTAACCCTAACCCTAACCCTAGCCCTAAGAATAACTCTAACTCTCAAACTGGCACTATCAATCATTCTAATCCTATCCCTTCCCATAAACCTAACCCTATCCCATATCCTAGTCCTAACCCTTGCCCTATCCTTAGCCCTAGCACTAACCTTAGATAAAAACCTGACTCTAAATTTAACCATAAATCGAAGCCTAAGCCTAATTGTAACACTAGCCCCAACCCGAACATTAATCCTAAAAATTTCACTAACCCTAACCCTAGCCCTAAAACCAAACCGAGCCAAAGTTCTAACCCTAACTCTTAACCCAAACCAAGCCCTAAACCTACACCTAGCCCTAACCCCAGCCCTAATTCTAGTTTTAAGCCAATCCCTAAAACTAACCCTGACCCTTACTCTGACCATAACACTAAACCGAGGTCTAAACAACACCCTAACCATAAACATAAACCTAACAGTAAACCTAGCCCTAAAACACTAAAATTAGCTGTAAGCATAACCCTAGTACTTACATTAGCCATAACCCTAACCCTAGCACTAACTTAACCCAAAACCTAGCCCTATTCATAACCATAACCCTAGCCCTAAATTGATTTCTAACTCTATCCATTACCATAACCATAACCATTACCCTAATGAAAATTCAAGCCCTAACTTTAAACCTTAACCTCTCCCAAACCCTAACCCAGAACTTGACCCTAATAATACCCCTAGCTCTAAACCTGACGCTAACCCTAAATATAACCCTTACATTAGATGTACCCATAATCCGAATCCTAAAACTATCTTTAACCATAATTCTGGACCTGAAATTAGCCCTAGCACAAATCCTAGCACTATCCCTAAAAAAAAAATCCCTAGCCCTCATCCTAGCCCTAAAACTAGGCTTAATCATAAGCCTTACCCTAATCATAGCCCAAACCCTAATTATAACGCTCACCCTACCTCTAAACCTAGCAATAAACCATGCATTACCCCAAAATTTTCCCTAATGCTAAACCTAAACTCTAACTCTAAACTCTAACCCTAGCCCTAACCCTAACCCTAGGCTTAAAATAAACACTAAACCTAGCCCTAATCCTAGTCCTAATTTAGCCCTATCTCTAACCCTAACCCTAACTCTAGCCCTAAGAATAACTCTCAAACTAGCCCTATCCCTAGTTCTAACCCTATCCCTTACCATAACCCTAAACCTAGCCATAACCCTGTCCCTATCCTTAGATCTAGCCCTAACCCTAGGTCTAACCCTAATTCCAATTAAACCCTAACACTAAGCCTAAACCTAACACTAACACTAGCCCTAATCCTAACCCTAGGACTAAAACAAAACTGAGCGTTAGCCCTAACCCTAAACCTTAACTTAAATCAAATACTAAAACTGCTAAAAGATGTAACCCTAGCCCTAGTTCGAGTACTAACACTAACCTTAAAACCAACCCTGATACTGACTCATATCCTAACACTCAAGCTATCTCTAAACACCGCCCTCACCTTAAACTGAACCCTAACAGTAACCCTAGCCCTAATTCAAGTCCTAACTCTAACCCTAAAACTAAGCCTGACCCTGACTCCTATTCTAACACGTACCCTAGCTATAAATATCACCCTAACCTTAAACCTAACCTTAACACTAAACCTAACCCATACTCTAACACTAAAACTAGCCCTAATGCTAACCCTAGTTCTTAAATTAACCATTGCCCTAACCTAGCCCTAACCCTAACACAAAACCTAGGCCTAATCCGAGCCTTAAACCTTGCATTAACACTAACTATAACCATAACCGTAGCCCTAACCATAGCTCTAAACCAATCCCTTACTTAAGCAAAACCCTAAACTTAAGGGTAACCCTAGATCTATACCTAATCCTGAGGCTAACCAAAACACTAAACTCATTAATAGCCCTTACCCTTGCCCTCATTCTAGATCTAATCCTATCCAAAACTCTAACACTAACCCTGACCCTTTTATTGACATTACCATTAATCCCAGATCTAATCCTAACCATAACCCTAACCCAAAACCTACCTTAATCATATCCCTAGACCTAATCCTGAACCTAACACTCAGCCTAGACCTAACCATAGCTATAAACGTAGCCCTTACACTAAACATAACCCTAACCTAACCCTAGTTCTAACTGTCACCATAACCCTAAATCAAGACCTAATTCTAACCATAACCCTAGCCCTAAACATAAGTCTAACTGTATCATTAACCTAATCATAACCTTTACCCTAATGCTAACCCTAGGCCTAACCCTAAACATATCACTATCCCCAAACTTATCAATTACCCTAAATCTACCTTGAACCTTAGACCTAATCAATCATTACCCTAACCCTAACCCTAATGATAATTCAAGCCTTAAACCTAAACTCAAACCTAAACCCAAACCTAAACCAAACCCTAACACTGACACTGACACTAATAATTCCCCTAGCTCTAAACCTCACTCTTACTCTATACCTAATGCTTACACTAGACCTAGCCATAAAACTAAACCGAAAACTATCCCTAAGTTTAACCCTAGACCTGATATTAGCCATAGCCATGATACTACCCCTAACCTTAACACAAACCCTAGCCCTTATCCTAGCCCTAAACATAGCCTTAATTATAACCCTAACCATAACCCTAGGCCTAACTCTAACACTAACCCTAGCCATAATCTTAGACCTAATTTAGTCCTATTTCTAAACTTAACCCTAACCCTAGGCCAAAGACTAACTCTAACTAACACCTAAGCCTAACCCTAGTTCTAACCATTTACATTACTGCAACCCTAATCCTAGCCCAAACCATAGGTTTAACACTACTACTCATAGACCTAGCAGCAACCCTAGATCTAACCCTAACTCTAAATCTAATACTAACCCTTAGCCTAAACCTAAACCTAACACTAGTCCTAACCCTAACGCTAAAACTAAAATTAGCACTAACCCTAGCCCTAAAACAAAACCAAACCATAGACCTAACCCTAACCCTTAATAAAATCTAAGCCCTAACCCTACACTTAGCCATAACTCTAGACCTAATTCAAGTTTTAAGCCAAACCCTAAAACTAACCCTGACCCTGACTCTGACCTTAACACTAACCCTAGCTCTAAAGAACACCTTTACCCTATACCTAAATCTAACAATAGACCTAGCCCTAACCCTAACCCTAAAATTAGCCATAATCACAACCCTGGTAATTACATTAGCCATTACCCTAAACCTAGCCTTAACTTAACCCAAAACCTAGCGTTATTCCGAGCACTATCCCTAGATTTACCCCTAACCCTAAACCTATCACTAATCATAACTATAACACTAGCCGTAATCCTAGATTTAACCCTAACTTTACCCCTAATCCTAACCCTATCAATAATTATAATAATAACCCTAGCCATACCCCTATCTCTAACGCTATCCATTACCCTAAACATAACCCTAACCCTAATGCTAAAGTTGGGCCTAAACCTAACCATATCCCTAATCCTAACCCTATCCATTACCCTTAACCTAACCTGAAACCTAAACCTAACACTATCTTTACCCTAATTCTAACTCTAATGCTAATTTGAGCCCTAACATTAAACCTTAACCTACCCAAAACACTAATTGTGACTCGGACCCTATAAGTACCCTTAGCTCTAAACCTGACCCTAACCATAATCCTAACCCTTACACTAGTTGTAGCCATAAACCTAAACATAAAACTACTTTTAACCATAACATTAGACCTGAAATTAGCCATCACCATAATTCTTGCCTTAAACCTAGGCTTAATCCTAGCCCAAACCATAACCTGAGCCCTAATCCTAATTCTATTCCTCACCCTAGCCCTAAACCTACCTATAACCTCATTATATACCCCCAAACTAACCATAACCCTAAACCTAACCCTAACCCTCCCCCTAAACCTAGGCCTAACACAAAGCCTAGTGCTAATCCTAGCCTTTATTTAATCCTATCCTAACCCTAAACCTAGCCATCAGACTAACTCTAACTCTTGCCCTAGCCCTAGCCCTAGCCCTAGTTCTATTTTTAGACTTAATCCTAATCCTTGATCTAAACCTAAGTCTAAATCTAAACCTAACTCTAAATTTAACTGTAACAATAAGCCTAAACCAAACCCTAACACTATCCCTAACCATAATGCTAATACTAAACTTGCCCGATCCCTAGCCCTACCCATAAACCAAAACCAAGCCATAGCCCTAATCCTAACCGTTAACCTAAATCAAACCCTAACCCTACAACTAACCCTAAAACTAACTCTAAAACTAACCCTGACCCTGACACTAACCCTAACACTAATTCTAGCTCTAAATATCACCCTAATCTAAAATTAACCCTAACACTATATTTAGCCTTACCCTAACCCTAAAACTAGCCTTACATAACACTAGTTCATACATTAGTCATTTTCCTAACCATAGCCGTAACCCTAACACAAATTCTACACCTAATCCGAGCTCTAACCCAAGATTTAACTGTAATACTAGCCCTAAACCTAACCCTAACACTAGCCCTAACCCTAACTGTAACCCTATTCCTTACACTAAGCCAAACCCTAACCCAAATGCTAACCCTAGTCCTAATCCTAATCCTTAGCTTAACTTGAACTCTAACTATAATAGTAGTCTTAACCCTAGCCCGCATTCTACCTCTAAACCTAACCCTGACCCTCATCTGACCCTAACAATAACACTAGGTCTAAACCTGGCCCTAACCCTAAACCAAACCCTAACACTAGCCCTACTGGTAACCCTATACCTATACCTAAGCCTAACACTAGACCTAGACCCAAAGCTAATCCTAAATATAGCTATAACTCTAGCCCTAAACCTAAACAAAACCTAGCACTAGCCCTAACAATAACTGTTAATCTAAACCAAACACTAACCCTACCCCTAGACCTAAACCTAGTCCTAATTCTGGCTCTAACTCTAACCCTAATCCTATCCCCCAAACTGACCCTAATTCTAACACTGAACCTAGCTTTAAACATGACACTAACTCAAAATCTAGACCTAACACTAGACCTAGCCATAACCCTAACTCTAAAACTAGCCCTAAACATAACACTAGCTCTTACATTACCCACAGTCCTTACCCTAGCCCTAAACCTAACACAAAACCTAGCCCTAATCCTAGGCATAAACTTATCTCTAAGAATAACCCTTAGCCTAAATCTAGCCCTAATCCTAGCCCAAACCTAAGCCTCGCCTTAGACCTAAACATAGCTCAAAGCCTCACCTTTACAATAAACATAACCCTAGATCCATCCTAAACCCTAACCCTAACCCTAGCCCTAATCCTAACGTTAAACCTATCCTGAACTTTAGATCTAAACATATCCATCACCCTAACCCTAATTCTAACCCTAATTAAAACCCCATCCCTAACACTAACCTAACTCTAACCATAAATGTAAACCTAGACCTAAACCTAAACCTAACCCTCATTCTAGCCCTAATCCTAGCTCAAAAACTAACCCTTACCCAACCTAACTATGACCCTAGCCCTAAACTTAACACTTACCCTAACCCTAAAACTTAACTTAAATCACACCTTAACCCTTTCCCTAAACCTAGCCCTAATCCTAGAGTTAATCCAAACCATAACCTAGAACTAACCCTAGCTCTAAACCTATCCATTACACTAAACATAACACTAATCCTAATCGTAACCCTAACCCGATTGCTAAACCTAACTCATCCATTACCCTAAAACTTAACTGAAACCTAAATTAAACTCTATCCATTACCCTAATCCTAAACCTAACCCTAATGCTAATTCGAGCCTTAAGCCTAAACCTTTAGCTAAAACAAATGCTAACCCTGACCCTGACCCTGACCCTGACCCTAATAATAACCCTAGCCCTAAAGCTGACCTTTATGGTAAACCTAACTCTTACACTAGACCTAGCCATAACCTAACCCTAAAACTATATTTAAAGTTAACCCTAGACCTGATATTAGACCTAGACCTGGTCCTAGCCATAACCCTAACAGAAAACCTAGCCCTTTACCTAGCCCTAAAACTAGCATTAATCCTAAACTGAACCATAACCTTAGGCCTAATCCTAATTCTAACCCTCACCCTATTCCTAAAGATAGCTATAACCTCACCTATTTTTCTAAACTTAATCTTAACACCAATTTTAACCTTAACTCTAGCCCAACCCCTTAGTCTAAACCTAACACTAAACCTAGCCTTAATACTAGCCCTAATATAGCACTAACCCTAATTCTCTCCCTAATTTAGCTCTAAATATAACTCTAACTATAGCCCTAATCCTAGCCCTAATTTAGCCCTAACTCTAACACTAACCCTAGTCCTAATCCTACCCCAAATTAGCCCTAACTTATTTCTAACCATAGCCCTAACCCTAGCCCTAATTTAGCCCTAAACCTAACCCTAACCCTAAGACTACTACTATGACTAACTCTAATTCTCGCCCTAGCTGTATCCCTAGTTCTAACCATATTCGTTACCATAACCCTAACCCTCACCCTAACGCTAGCCCTAGCCCTAGCCCTAACCCTAGATCTAACCCTAACTCTAAATCTAACCCTAACCCTGAGCCTAAACCTCAACCTAACCCTAGCCCTAACCCTGATGCTAATCCATAATCTAGTTGTAACCATAGCCCTAGCCCTAAAACAAAAACCAACCTATATCCCTAACCCTTAAACTAAACCAAACACTAACTGTACAACTAGTACTAACTTTAGCCCTAATTCAAGTTCTAACCCTAACCCTATAACTAACCCTGACTCTGAAACTAACCCTAACAATAACCTTTGCTCTAAACACCACCCTAACCTTAAACCTAACCGTTACACTAGACCTAGCCCTAACTGTAACCCTAAAACTAGCATTAATTGCAACACTAGTTCATACATTACCATAGCCCTAATACTAGTCCTACCCAAACCCAAAACAAAGCCCTAATCTGAGCCTTAATCCTAGCTTTAACCCTAACCCTAAACCTAACCCTAACCCAGAACATAGCTCTAAACTTTACCCTAACACTAGCCAGAATTCTAACCATAACCCTAGCCCTATCACTATCTCACCCTATTACGAGTCCTAACCCTAGTCCTCATTCTAGCTCTAACCATAACCCAAACACTAAACCTAACCCTGACACTTATTCTGACCCTAACAGTAACCGTATGTCTAAACCTGACTCTAACCATAAACCGAACCCTAACATTAGCACTAGCAATAAACCTATACCAAAACCTAACCCTAAAACTAGCCCTAGACCTAAAGCTAATCGTAAATCTAGCAATATCTCTAGCCCTAGACCTAAACAAAAATCTAGCCCTAGCCCTATTGATAGACCTTAACCTAACACAAACAGTAACCCTACCCTTAGACCTATCTCAAGTGATAATTATGGGTTTAACCCTAATCCTAAATATAACCTGAACACTGACCCTGACCCTAACACTAACCATAGCTCTAAACATCACGTTAACAGTAACCCTAACCTAACACTTTATCTAGCCATAATACTTACACAAAAAGTAGCCCTAATCATAACCCTGGTTTATACATTAGTTGTAGGCCTAACACTAGCCCCAACCTAACCCCAAACCTGGCCCTAATTCGAGCACTAACCCTAGTTTTAACCCTAACACTAAAACTAGCCCTAATCCATACTCTAAGCCTAAATCTAACCCTGGCTTTTACCCTATCCATTACCTAAGTCTAAACCCTAAATCTAAGGCTTAACCTAGACCTAAACCTAATCCTTAGCCTAACCCAAAAACTAACCTTATTACTAGTTCTAACCCTAACCTTCGTTTTAGCTCTAACCCTAACCGAAACCCAAACACTAACCCTGACATTTATTCTGACCCTAACACTAACAGCAAGTATAAACCTGACCCTAAACCGAAACCAAACCGTAACATTAGCCCTACTGGTAATCTTATACTTAAAACTAAACCTAACTCTAGCCCTAGACTTAAACCTAATTCTAAATCTAGCCATATCTCTACCCTCTATACCTGAACAACAACCTAGCCCTACCTTTAAAAATAACCCATAACCTAACCCAAAAAATTACCCTACCCCTAGAACTAACCCTAATCCTAATACTGGCAATAAACCCAACACTAACTCTAACCTAACACTGGCCCTGACCCTAACATAATTATAGCTCCAAAGCTTACCCTAAACCTAAACCTAATTCTAACACTAGGCCTAGTCATAACCCTAACCCTAAAACTAGCCCTAATCATAACTGAAGCTCTTATATTATCAATGTCCCTAACCCTAGGCCTAAACTAAAACAAAACCTAGCCCTAATCCTAGGCCTGAAAATAGCCCTAAGTGTAACCCTAAACCTAACCCTAGCCCTAACCCTAACCCTAAGCCTTGCTTTAGACCTAACCCTAGCTCAAAGCGTAACCTTTACCCTTAACATAAACCTAGCCCTATGCTAAACCCTAACCTAACACTAGCCCTAATCCTAACATTAACCATAGCCCTAACAATAGCTACAATTATATCAACTACCCTAAACCTAGCCCTTATCTTAACCATAAAACTAGCTTAACCCTATCTCAAATTCTGTCCGTAATAACCATAATCCTAACTCTAATGCTAACCCTAGGCTTAACCCTAACCCCATCGCAGTCCCTAAACCTATCCATTGCCCTAAAACTCACCTGAACCCTAATCCTAAGCCTATTCATTACCCTAACCCTAACCCTAACCCTAATGCTAATTTGAGCCCTAAACCTAAACCTTAACCTAAACAAAACCTTAAGCCAAACACTGACCCTAATAATACACATAACTGTAACTTGACCATTACTCTAAATCTAACTCTTACATTAGACCTAACCATAAACACAAACCGAAACCTATCCCTAACTGTAACCCTAGACCTGACATTAGCCCTAGCCCTAATCCTAGCCCTAACCCTAACACGAACACTAGGTCTCATCTTAGCCCAAAACCTTGCCTTAATCATAACCCAAAACCTAATTGTAACCCTTTCCCTAGCCCTAAACCTAGTTATAACCCCATTGCTTACCCTAAACCTAACCCAAATCCTAACCCTAATACTAAACCTAGCCCTAACATTAACCCGAGAATGAACCCTAACACTAACCTTAGCCCTAATCCTAAACCTAAACCTAACCCTAGCTTTATGACTAACTATAACTCTCGCCCTAGCACTTGCCCTGATTCTAACCCTATTACTTACCATAATCTTATTACTAGCCATAGCCTAGAATAACCTTAGTCCTAACCTTATACCTTGCCCTAAGCTTGGATTTAAACCTAACTCTAAATCTAACACTAATTCTACACCTAAACCTAAACCTAACACTAGCTTAACCTTAATGCTAATCCTAAAACTAGCCCTAACCATAGGCTTAGTCCTAAAACAAAACTGAGCCATAACACTAACCCTAAACTTTTACCTAAACCAAATCCTAACCTTATATCTAGCCCTAAGCCTAGCCCTAATTTGAGTCCTAATCTTAACCCTAAAACTACCCCTGATCCTGTCTCTGACATTAACACTAACCCTACTTCTAAACATCACCCTAAACCTAAACCTTAACCTAACACTAGACCTGGTCCTAACCCTAAATTTAAAACTAGTTCTAAATATAACCCTAGATCATACATTAGCTGTAACCTTAAACCTAATGCTAACCAAAACCTAGCCCAAATCTGATACCTAACCCTAGCTTTCACCCTAACACTAACCCTAACACTAGCCCTAATAGTAACCCGAACCCTAGCTCTAACCTTATACTTTACCCTAGCCAAACCCCAATCATAATGCTAAACCTAGTCCTAAAACTAATCTTTAGTGTAACCCAAACCCTAACCCTATATTAGTCCTAACCCTAGTTCGTTTTCTTGTTATAACCATAACCCAAATTCTAACCGTAACCCTGACCCGTATTCTGACCATGAACCTAAACCAAACCCTAACACTAGCCCTACCCATAACCCTATATCTAACCCTAACCCTAACACTAGCCCTAGGACAAACCTAATCTTAAATCTAACCATATCTTTAACCAAGACCTAAACAAAAAACTAGCCCTAGCTCTAATGATAACCCTTAACCTAAGCCAAACACTAACTTTACTCTATACCTAACCAATCCTAATTCTGTCTCTAGCCCTAACCCTAAACCTAATCCAAACACAGACCCTGACACTAAGAGCAACCCTAGCTATAAAACTGACCCTAACCGAGACCAAAACCTAACACTAGACCTAGCCATAACCGAAAACATAACCCTTACATTACCATAGCAGTAAAATAGTTCTAAACCTAACACAAAACCTAGCTCTAATCCTAGGCCTATCTCTAGCCCAAAACATAACCCTAGCCCTAACCTAAACTTATCCCTTAACATAAACCTAACCCTCATGCTAACCCTAACCCTTGCCTTAGACCTAACCCTAGATAAAACCCAAAACCTAACCTGAAACATAACCCTAGCCCTATCCCTAAACATAATCCTAATCCTAGCCCTAATTATAATGTTAACACTAGCCCTAATACTATCTCTAAAATAATCCATTACCCTAAACCGAACCTTAACCCTAATAATAAACCTAGCTCTAACTGTTATTGTAAACCTAATCCTATACCTAACCCTAAACCTAACCCTCATGGAAGCCTTAACCCTAGATGAAACCCTAACCCTTACTCTAACACTAACCCTAGCCCAAACCCTAACACTAACCCTAAACCTAAAACTACCCCTAAACCTAACCTGACATATAACCCCATCCATTTCCCTAACTCAAATGATAATCTTAGCCTGAACCTTAACACTAACCCTAAACATAAAACTACCCCTAACCCTAACCCAACATCTAGCCCTATCCATTAACCTAACACTAAACATAGCCTTAGGCCTAACCCTAACACTAAACTTAACCTTAATTGTAAATCTAACCCTAGACATAATCCTAAACCTAACCCTCACCCTAGCACTAACCCTAGCTCAAAACCTAACCTGTACGCTAAACCTAACCCAAAACCTAAACCTAGCCCTAGCCCTAACTCTAACCCTAACTCTAGCCCTAATCCTATCCAAAACTCTAGCCCTAACCCTAGCTCTATTGCTATCCATTACCCTAACAATAACTCTAACCCAAATGCTAACCCTAGGCCTAACCCTAACCCTATCACTAACCCTATCCCTATGAATTACCCTAAACTTAACCTGAATCTTAAACCTAAACCTATCCATAAACCTAACCCTAATTCTTACCCTAATGCTAATTTGAGCCCTAACCCTAATAATTAACCAAACACAAACCCAAAACCTGACCCTGACCCTAAAAATACACCTTACTTTTAACCTGGGCCTTACCCTAAACCTAACATTAGACCTATCCATAAACCTAGCTCTATAACTATCCCTAGCTGTAACCCTAAACCTGACATTATCCCTATCCCTAAATCTTACCCTAACCCTAACACAAACCCTAGCCCTCATCCTAACCCCAAATCTAGCCTTAATTCTAACACAAACGTAACCCTAGACCTAAACCTAATTCTAATCATCACCCTAGCACTAAACCTAGCTATAACATCATCTCTTCTCCTAATCCTAAGCCTAAACATAATATTAAACACAGCCCTAACCATAGGCCTAAACCTAACACCAATCCTAGGCATATTCCTAGCCCTAATTTAGCCCTAAACTTAACCCTAACCCTAGACTGAAGACTAACTCTAACTATCGCCCTAGTTCTATTCCTAGTTCTAACCCTAACCCTTACTGTAACCCAAGCACTAGATCTAACCTTAGCCCTAACCCTAGCCATAGCCCTAACCCTAGAATTAACCATAACTCTAAATGTACTCCTAAGCCTAAACTCACCCTATCACTAGCAATAACACTAACATTAATTGTAAAACTACCTTACTTTTAGACTTAGCCCTGAAACATAATGAAACATAGCACTAACCCTAACCTTTAACCTAAACCAACTCTTAACCCTACATCTAGCCCTAAGCCTAGCCCTAATTCGAGTTCTATCCCCAACCCTAAAACTAACATTGACCCTGACTCTGAAACTAACACTAAACCCAGCTCAAAACGTCACTCTGAACATAAACTTAACCATAAAACTAGACTTAGCCCTAACCATAAACCTAAAATTAGGCCTAATTATAACCCTAGTTCTTACATTAGCTGAATCCCTAACACTAGCCCTAATGTAACCCAAATCTAGCCCTAATGTGAGCCCCAATCCTAGCTTTAACCCTAATTCTAAACCTAAAACAAGTCCTAACCCTTACCCTAAACCTAACCTTAAATTTAATCCTTGCACTAACCCTAAACCTAACACTAACCCTAACACTAACACTAACCATAACCCTAGCCCTAACCCTAGCTCTAACCCTATCCATTATTCTAATCCTAAACTTAATGCTAACACTTGACCCAACCCTAACACATTCGCTAACCCTAACCTATCCATTACCCTAAACATAACCCTAACCCTAAACCTAACCAAACACTAAACCTAGACGTAACACTAACCCTAAAACTAGCCGTAATTGTAACCCTAGTTCTTAAACTAGCCGTAGCCCTAAAGCTAACAAAAAACTAGCCTAGCCCTAATCCAAGCTCTAACACTAGCTTTAACCCTAACCCTAACCCTAACCCTAGCCCTAACCCTAACCCTAGCCCTAAAACGAGTGCTAACCCTATCCCTCACCCTAAGCCAAACTCTAACCCTACGCTACCCTACTCCTAAACTTAATTCTTAGTCTAACCCAAAACCTAACTCTATTACTAGTCCTAACTCTAACCCTCAATCTAGCTCTATCACTATCCCAAACCCTAACCCTAACCCTGACCCTTATTCTGAATCTAACACGAACTATAGGTCTAAACCTGACCCTAACCCTAAAACGACCCCTAACATTAAAACTGCCTGTAACCCTAGAAATAAACCGTACCCTAACACTAGACCTACACTTAATCCTTTATCTAGTGATAACTCTAGGCCTAGCCCTAAACAAAAACTTAGTCCTAGCCCTAATAATAATCCTTAACCTAACCAAAACACTAAGCCTACCCCTAGACAAAACCCTAGTCCTAATGATGGCCCTAACAATAAACCTAACCGTAAACTGAACACTGACCCTTACCCTAACACAAACCCTAACTCTAAACCTTATCCTAACAAAAAATATAACCCTAACACTAGACCTAGTCATATCACTGAAAACTAGCCATAACCATAGGCCAAAACCTACCTCTAACTCTATCCGTTACCCTAACCCTAACCCTAACCCTTATGCTAACCCTCGCTCTAACCCTCACAGTGACTCTAACCCCAATCCTCGTCTTACTCAAAACACTAGCTCAATCCCTAAACCTTAAACTTAACCTAACAGTAACACTAACCCATGGCCTAAACCTAAACCTAATCTTTACCCTAGCCCTAATCCTAAAATTAACCCTATCCCTAACCCTAGCACTAAGGCTACATATTACCCTAACTCTAACCTTAATCTTAATAATAACCCTACCCCTAACCCTAGCTTTAATCCTACCCATTAACCTAACCCTAACCTTAACCCTGATGATAATCCTAGCCCCGACCCTAAATCTACCCTAACTCTAACCATACACATAACCATAAACCTAACCCTTGCCATAGAGCTAACCCTTGCTCAAACACTAACCATTACCCTAACTATAAACCTAACCCTAACCCTAAGCTAAACCTCTCACTAACACAAACTGTAACACTAATGCTAATTCTAAAACTAGCCCTAACCTAGCCCTAGACCTACAAAACAACCTAGCCATAGCCCTAACCCTAACTTTTAACATAAAACCAAACCCTAAGCCTACACCTAGCCCTAATGCTAGATCTAATTCGAGTCCTATCCCTAACCCTAAAACAAACCGTGACCCTGACTCTGACCCTAACACTAAACCTAGCTCAAAACATCACTCAAAACCTAAACCTAAACCTAACCCTAGCCCTAGCCCTAACCCCTTACCCTAAAACTAGTTCTAATCATAACCTTAGTTCTTACAATGGCTGTAGCCCTAAACCTAGCCCTAACCTAACCCAAAACCTATCACTAATTGGAGAACTAACACTACCTTTAACCCTAATCATAACCCTAATTCTAGCCCTAACCCTTACCCTAAAACTAACCCTAACCCTAACCCCTGACATAACCCAAAACCTAACCCTAACCCTAGCCTTAATCATAACCATAAACCTAGCCTTAACTTGAGCTTTAACCCTATCCATTACCCTAATCCTAATCCTAACCCTAATGCTAACCCTAGGATAACTCTAATCCTATCCCTATCCCTAAATTTATACATTACCCTAAACCTAACCTGTACCCTAAACCTAACCATATCTATCAACCTAATCCTAACCCTAATAATTTAACCCTAAAACTATATCTAACCATAACCCTAGACCTGACATTAGCCCTAGCCCTAATAAAGCCCTAACCCTAAAACAAATTTTAGCCCTAATCCTATCCCCAATCTTAGCCTTAAAACTAAACCTAACCCTAACTATAGACCTAACCCTAATTTTAACCCTTGCCCTAGTTCTAAAGCTAGCTATAACATCATACCTAACCATAAGCATAACCATAACCCTAGCCGTAAACCTAGGCTCAGCCTTAATACTAACCCTAGCTCTAATCCTAGGTCTAATTAAGCCCTAATTCTAACACTAAATCTAACCCTAATACTAAGACTAACTCTAATTCTTGCCCTAGCCTTATCCCTAGTTCTAACCCTATCCCTTATGATAACTCAAACCCTAGCCCTAACCTTCACTGTAGCCCTAAACCTAGATCTACCCCTAACTCTAAGCCTAAAACACACCCTAACACTAGCTCAACCAGTAACCATAATTTGAAAACTAGCCCTAACCCAGCCCTAGCTTTCAAGCAAAACAGAGCCATTGCACTGACCCTAACCCTTAACTGAAAACAAACCCTAACCCTACACCTGCCCTAACCCTAGCCCTATTTCGAGTCCTAATCCTAACCCTAGAACTAATACTAACCCTGACTAGGGTTAGGGCTAGTAATAGAGTTATGTTTTGAGTAGGCATAGAATTAGGGTTGGGACTAGGGTAGCAATAGGTTGAAGGTTTGACTAAGTGTAAGAAATAGGGTTAGAGCTAGGATTGGGAATAGGGATAATGTTAGAGTTAGGGCCAGGGTTAGGGTTAGGGCTAAAGCTAGGATTAGGCCTTGGATTAGGACTAGATTTTGTGTTAGGTTTAGGGCTATGGCTAATTTAAGAACTGGCATTACGATTAGGGCTAGTTTTAGGGTTAGGTTTAGGGTGAGATCTAGTGTTAGGATTAGGTTTAGGAANTTATGATTAGAACAAGTCAGGGTTTGGATTAGGGCTAGGTCTAGGGTTAGGGTTACATTTAGGTTTTGAGTGATGTTTATTTTATTTTATTTATTTATTTATTTATTTATTTTTTAACCTAATCCAAACCCTAACCCTACACCTAGCCTTAATCCAATTCCTAATTCACGTGCTAACCCTAATCCTAGAACTAATACTAATGCTGACTCTGACCTTAACACTAACCCTAGCTCTACACATCACCCTATCCCTAAACCTAATCCTAACACTAGACCTCACCTAAAACCTAACCCTAAAACTAGCCCTAATCATAATGCTAGTTCTTAAATTAGCCATAGCCCTAAACCTAACACAAAATCTAGTCCTAATCCAAGGCCTAATCCTAGCTTTAGCCCTAACCCTAACCCTGGCCCTAACTCTAACATTATCCCTATTCCCAATCCTAGCTCTAACCCTATTTCTTACACTTAGTTAAACCCTCAACCTATTGCTACCCTAGTCCCAACCCTAATTCTATGCCTACTCAAAACATAACTCTATTACTAATCATAACCTTAACCCTCATTCTAGCTCTTAACTTAACCCAAACCCTAAACCTAAAGCTGACCCTTATTCTGACCCTAACACTAAACCTAGGTTTAAACCTGACACTATCCCTTATCTGAAAACTAACACTAGCCCTAACATTAACCCTAAACCTAAATCTAACAATAACACTAGCCCTAGAATTAAACCTAATCCTAAATATAGTCATAACCCTAGACTTAGC
The DNA here is from genome assembly GCF_001458135.2 of Marmota marmota marmota. NCBI lineage: Eukaryota > Metazoa > Chordata > Mammalia > Rodentia > Sciuridae > Marmota > Marmota marmota. The sequence continues at coordinate 860,282 of NW_026004534.1, read as the reverse complement.
CCTAATAATAGTTAACCTAAACCAAACACTAACTCTACCCTTAGACCTAACCCTAGTCCTCATTCTGGACCTAACCCTAAACCTAATCCTAACCTGAGCCCTGGCACTTACCCTAACAGAAACCATAGCTCTAAACCTTATCCTAACCCAAAAACTCACTCTAACACTAGACGAACTCTAAATCTAGCAATAACCATAACTCTAGCTCTTACATTACCCATATACCTAACACTAGCCCTAAACCTCACACACAACCTAGCTCTAATTACAGCCCTAAACCGAACCGTAAGCATAACTCTAACTCTAAACTTAGCCCTAAACCAAACCCTATCCCTCGTTCTAGCCCTAACCCTAGCCCAAACCCTAAATCTCACCCTAACTCTAGCCCTAATCCTAACTATAACCATAACCCAAACCCTAGCTCTAATTCTACCCATTACACTAACAATAACCCTAAAACTAATGCTAACCCTAGCACTAAACCTAACCCTAACCTAGCCCAAACTGTAAACCTAACCCTCCACCTAGCCCTAAACCTAGCTCAATCCCTAACCCTTACACTTAACCTAACCCTAACACTAACACAAGGCCTAAACCTAAACCTAATCTCAGCCATAATTGTAACCTTAACACTAGCCTAAACCTAGCTCGAACCCCACCAATTACTTTAACCCTAAACTTAACCCTAATGATAATACTAGATCTAAAGCTAAACCTACCCTAATCCTAAACATAAACCTAACCCTAGAACTAACAGTGAACCTAACCCTAAACCTAAACCTAAGGTAGCTCAAACCCTAATACTAATCCTAAACCTAAACCTAATGATAACCTAAACCTAAACCTATCTTTAACTTGACATCTAAACCTATTACCCTAATCCTAATGATAACCCTAGCCCTAACAATAACACTAACCATGACCATAACCCTAGACCAACCCTAAATTAATCTTAGCCATAGCAAAAATCCTAGCTCAAACCCTAAACCGTACCCTAAACCTAATCCTAAATTTAACTCCCGCCCTAACCCTGACCCTAACCCTAACTCTAGCCCTAATCCTAACCATTATCTTATCCCTAACCCTAGGTCTAATCCTATAAATTACCCTAAATATAACCATAACCCTAATGCTAACCCTAGGCCTAACCCTAAACCTATCACAAACTCTAACCATACCCATTACCTTAAACCTAACATAACCCTAAACCTAACACTATCCATTACCCTAATTCTAACCTTAATGCTAATTTGAGCCCTAACCCTAAACCTTAACCTAACCCAAACCTGAAGCCTGACCCTGACCCTTATAATAATACCCCAGCTCTTAATCTGACCCTTTCGTTAAATGCAACACTTTAATTTGGCCTAGCCATAAACCTAAACCTAAAAAATTACTAACTATAAACCTAGACCTGACATTAGTCCAAGGACTAATTCTTGCCCTAAACCTAACACAAAACCTAGCCCTAATCCTAGCCTGAAATCTAGCCTTAATCCTAAACCTAAACATAACCCTGGCCCTAACCCTAAAGCTAATCATAAAACTAGCCCTAACCCTAAACATAGCACTAAAACAAAACTGAGAAACAGGCCTAACATTAACCTTAACATAAACCAAACGCTAGCACTACACCTAGATCTAACCCTAGCCCTTATTCAAGTCCTAAACATGAACTTAAAAATAACCCTGAACCTGACTTATATCCTAACACTCATCCTAGTTCTAAACACCACCCTAACCCAAACCCTACCCTAATCCTATCCCTAGACCTAACCCTAAACCTAGCCCTAACCCTAGCTCAATACCTAACCTTTATGCTAAACATAACCCTAAACCTAATTTTAACCCTTGTTCTAACTCTAACTCTAACCCTAACTCAAGGCATATTCCTAACCATAATTCTAGTTCTAACCCTATTACCCTAACCATAACCCTTACCCTAATTCTAGCCCTAAGCATAAACCTAGCCCTATCACTAATGCTAACCATATCAATTACCCTAAACCAAACCTGAATCTTAAAACAAATCCTAACTATACCCTAACCCTAACCCTAATGCTAATTTGAGACATAAACCTAAATTCTAACCTAAGCCAAATCCTAATCCTAATAATTCCCTGAGCTCTAAACCTGACACTGACCCTAAACCTAACCCTTACACTAGAAATAGCCATAAGCCTAACCCTAAAACTACCTTTAGCCAAAACCCAGACCTGATATTAGCCCTAGCACTAATCCTATCACTGAATCTAAAACAAACACTAGCCCTAAACTTAGCCTTAATCATAACCCTAACTCCAACCCTAGCCCTAACCCTAACTCTAAACCTCACCCTACATCTAAACCTAGCTATAACACCATTCTTTATCCTAAACTTTAACCTAACCCTATCCTTAGCACTAGGCCTAAGCTAAACACTAACCCTAGCCCTAATCCTAGCCTTAATTTAACCCTATTTCAAACCCAAATCTAATTTTAGCCCTATCACTAAATCTAACTATCACACTAGCCCTACCCCTAGTTCTAAACCTATTCCTTACCATAACTATAGCCCTGGCTCTAACACTTGTCCTATCCTTAATCCTAGTCTAATCCTTGATCTAACCTAACTATAAATGTAATCCTAACCCTAAGTCTAAGCCTAACACTAACACTAGCCCTAACCCTAATACCAATTGTAAAACTAGCCCTAACCCTAATCCTTGGACTAAAACAAAACCGAGCAATAGACCTCACCATAAACCTTAACTTAAACCAAACCCTAAACTACTACGAGAACTAATTCTAGCCCTTAGCAAGTTAACCCTAACCTTAAAACTAACCCTGAACCTGACTCATATCCTAACACTCATCCTAGCTCTAAAAATGATGCTAAACTTAAACAGAAACCTAACAGTAAACCTAACCCTAATTCGAGTCCTAACTCAAATCCTAAAACTAACCCTGACCCTGACTTCTATCCTAAAAATAACTCTAGCTCTAAATATCACCCTAACCTTAAATCTAACACTAACACTACAACTACCCCTAACCCTAACCCTAAAGCTAATCCTAATTTTAACCCTGGTTCTTACATTACCTGTTGCTCTAACCCTAGCCTTAACACTAACAAAAAATCTAGCTCTAATCTGAGCCCTATACCTAGCTTTAACCCTAATCCTAAACCTAACCCTGCCCCTAACACTAGCTCTAACACTATCCCTAACCCTAAACAAACCCTAACACTAATGGTAACCCTAGACCTATCCCTAATCCTCAGGCTAATCAAAACTCTCACCATATTAATAGTCCTAACCTTAGCCCTCATTCTAGCTCTAACTCTATCCCAAACCTTAACCCTAACTCTGACCCTTATTTTAACCATAACACTAACCTATGTCTAAACCTGACCCTAACTCTAGACCAAACCATTACACTAGCCCTAACAGTAACCTTATACCTAAACCAGAACCTATCACTAGCCCTAGAATTAAACCTAATCCTAAATCTAGCCTTAAATCTAGCTATACACCTAAGCAAAATCCTAGCCTTAGCCCTAATAATAACCCTTAACTTAACACAAAGACTAACCCTACCCCTAGACATAAACCTAGTCCCAATTCTGGCATTAACCATAACTCTAACTCTAACTTGAATACTGACCCTGCCTTTAAAACTAAACCTAACTCTAAACCTGACCCTAACTGAAAAAATAAAACTAACACTAGACATTAGCCATAACTATAAACTACAACTAGCCCTAATCCTAGATCTTACATTACCCACAGTCCTAACTCTATGCCTTAACCTAACACAAAATCTAGAGCAAATTCTAGGCCTAAATCTAACCCTACGTGTAAACCCAACCCTAACACTAGCCCTAACCCTAACCCTAAAACTAACCCTAGTCTTAGGCTTAAACCTTACTCAAAGCCTAACCCTTACCATAAATATAAACTTAGACCTATACTTTACTCTAAACCCTAACCCTAGCCCTAAACCTAAACTTAACCCTATTCCTAAACCTATCTCTAAACTTACACTTTAAGCAACCCTACACCTAACTGTACTTATAAACCTAGCCTTAACCCTAACCGTAACTCTAACCCTAACCAGAAAACTAACAATAGACCTAACCCTAAAACTCACACTCGCCATAGCCCTCACCCTAGCACAAAACCTAACCCGTACCATAAACCTAAACATAACCCTAGACTTAACATTAATCCTAAAATTAATGTAACCCTAAATCTAAACCTAAACCTACATCTAACAATATCGATTACCCTAACCCTTATCCTAACATTAATGATAACCCTAGCCCTAACCTTAACCCTAAACATACCATAATCCTGAACTAGACCTAAGGCTGAACCTAATTCTCGACCTAGCCCTAACACTAACATTATCTCAAACTCTATCCCTTAAACTAAACATAACCCTATCCCCAAACGTAACCCCAATCCTAGCCCTAATCCTAAACATAACCATAGCCCAAACCCTAGGTCTAACTCTATCCATTCCACTAACCATAACCCTAAACCTAAGGCTAAACCTATCCCTAAACCTAACCCTAAACCTAACTCTATCCCTACCCCTGATTCTAACCTGAAGCCTCAACTTAGCACTAACACTTACTCAATCCCTGACCCTTACCTTTAATTTAACCATAAGAAAATGATAACCCTAACCCTAACCCTAACCCTAGCACTAATCCTAAACTTAAAACTAGACTTAACCTTAGCTCTAACCCCACCCATTACCCTAACCCTAACCATAACCATAAACAGCATGATAACCCTAGCCCTAACCCTATATCTACTCTAGCCCTAACTGTAAACCTAACCCTAGACCTAACCATAAACCTAACCCTTGCCATAGTCCTAACCCTAGCTGAAACTCTAACAATTATCCTAAACTTAACACTAACCCAAGTCCTAAACCTAAACCTAAACCTAACCCTAACCCTAACCCAATATCTAAACCTGTCCATTACCTTAAACCTAATGATAATCCTAATCCTAACCCTAGACCTAATCCTAAACCTAACCCTATTCTTAGCACTAACACTAGCTCAAACCCTAACCTATACCCTAAACCTAACACTAGCCTTAACCCTAACCCTAACTCTAGCCCTAATCCTAAACATAGTCCTAAACTAAGATCTAAACCTATCCATTACCCTAATGATAACCATAAACCTAATGCTAACCCCAGGCCTAACCCTAACCCCATCCATTACCATAAATTTAACCTGAGCCCTAAACCTAACCTGAAGCCTAAACATAACCTTATCCATTACCCTAACCCTAACTCAAACCTAATGTTAATTTGAGCCACAAACCTAAACCTTAACCTAACCCAAACCCAAAACCTGATTCTATTATAATATCCTTAGCTCTCAACTTGAACCTCACCATAAATCTAACTCTGACACTAGACCTAGCCATAAATCTTACCACAAAACTATCCCTTACCATAACCCTAGACCTGATATTAGCCCTAGCCCTAATTCTTGCCATAACCCTAACACAAATGCTCACCTTCATCCTAGCCCTGAACCTAGCCTTGATCCTAACCCAAACCCTAATTCTGCCCTTATCCCTAATTTTATCCCTTGCCCTAGTTCTGAACCTTGTTACAACCCAATCCCTTCCCCCAAATCTAACCCTAACTCTAACTCTAGACTTATCCCTTACACTAATCCTAGACCAAATCCTAGCCCTAATTTATCCCTAAACAACCATTAGCACTAAGACTAACTCTCACTCTCACCCTAGCCCTATTCCTTGATCTAACCCTAACCCTTACCATAACCCTAACACTTGCCCTAACCTTAGCCCTAACACTAGCCCTAGCCCTAATCCTAGAACTAACCATAAGTCTAAGTCCAACCCTAACCCTAAGCCTAAACCTCAATCTAACACTAGTCCTAACACTAACACTAATCCTAAAACTAGCCCTAATCTAGTTCAAGCCCTAAAACAAAACCGAGCCATAGCCCTAACCCTAACCCTTAAACTAAACCAAAACCTAACCTTACACCTAGCACTAACCTTAGCCCTTATTCCAGTCTTAACCTAACCCTAAAACTAACCTTGAGCCTGACTCTGACCTTACACTAACCCTAGCTCTAACATCACCCTAAAAGTATAACCAAGCCTAAAACTAAAACTAGCCCTAACTGTAACCCCCAAAATTGCCCTATCATAACTCCAGTTCTTACATTAGCGGTAGCATGAATCCTAGCCCTAACCTACCCCAAAATCTAGCCCTAAACTGAGCCCTACATCTCATTGTAACCATAACCCTAAACCTAGCCCTAAACATTATCCTAAACCTGAACCTAACCCTAAAACTGGTCCTAACCCTAAACCTAACCCTAGATTTAATCCTAACCATAATCCTAGCCCTAACTCTAGCTCTAACCCTATCCATTGCCCTCAACATAACCCTAAACCTAATGCTAACCATAGCCTTATACTTCACCCTAATTCTAGATGTAGACCTGACACTAATCCTAACCATCGTCCTAGCCCTAACCATAGCTCAAACCCTAACACTTACCCTAAATCTAACTCTAAACTAACCCTAGCCCTAATCTTAACCATAACCCTAGACATAAACATATCCATTACCCTAAATATAAGCCTAAACAAAACATAGCTCTAAATGTAGCTTTAACCCCACCCATTACCGTAACCCTAACTACAAACATCATGATAACACTAACCCTAACCCTAAACCTACTCTAACCCTAACTATAAACTTAACCCTAGTCCTAAACCTAAACCTACTCTAACCCTAACTGTAAACCTAACCCTAGACCTAACCATAAACATAACCCTTGCTGTAGTCCTAATCCTAGCTCAAACCCTAACAGTTACGCTAAACTTAAAACTAACCCTAGTTCTAAACCTAAATTTAACCCTATCCATTTAGGCCTAACCTTAAACCTATCACTAACACTACCCCTATCCATTACAAAACCTAACCTGAACACTAAACCTAACCCTATCAATTACGCTAACCTTAACCCTAACCCTAATGCTAATTCGAGCCCTAAAACTAAACCAAAACCTAACCCAAACTCTGAACAAGACATTGACTCTAATAACACACCCAGCTCTAAACCTGACCCTTACCCTAAACATAGCCCTTAAACTAGACCTAGCCATAAAACTAACCCTAACAGTATCCCTAACCATAACCCTAGACCTGACATTAGCACTCAACCTAATTCTTGCCTTAAACCTAACACAAACCTGAGCCCTCATCCTAGCCCTAAAACTAGTCTTAATCCTAACCCGAACCCTAGACCTAGCCCAAACCCTAATTTCAACCCTTTCCCTAGTTCTGAACCTAGGTATAACCACATCCCTTCCCCTAACCCGAACCCTAACCCTACCACTGTCACTAACAATAACCCTCGCCTAACCCTAGGCCTATTCCTAACACTAAACATAGCTCTAATCCTACCCCTAATTTATTGCTAACTGTAACCCTAACTCTAACCCTATCCCTAAGACTAACCCTAACTCTAGCCCTAGACCTATTTCTAGTACCAACCTTTTCTATTGCCTAACCCTAACACTATCCCTAACCCTAGTCCTAACCCTAGCCCTAGTCCTAAACCTAGAACTAAACCTAACTCCAAATCTAACCCTAACTCTAAACCTAAACCTCACCCTAACACCAGCCTAAACCTAAATCTAATTTGAAAACTAACCCTAACCCTAGCCATAGCCCATAAACAAAACTGAGATATAGCCCTATTCCTAATCCTTAACCTTAGCCAAATCCTAATGCTACACCTAGTCCTAACCCTATCCCTACAACTAATACTGAACCTGACTCTGATCCTAAAACTAATTCTAAACATCACCCTAACACTAAACTTAATCCAAACACTAGACCTAGCCCTAATCCTAACCCTAAAACTATGCCTAATCATAAAGCTAGTTCTTACATTAGCCATAGCGCTAAACCTAACACAAAAACTAGCCCTAACCTGAGCCTCAACCCTAGATTTAACCCTAACCCTAACCATAACCCTAACCCTAACACCAACCCAAACCCTATCTCTAAACATATTCCTTACCCTAAGCCAAGCTCTAACCCTTATGCTACCCTAGTTCTTACCCTAATCCTTAGCTTACCCCCAACCCTAACTCTATTGCTAGTCCTAATCCTAGTTTTCATTCTAACTTTAACCCTAACCCGAAGCCTAAGCCTAACCCTTACCCTTATTCTGACCCTAACACTAACCCTAGATCAAAGCCTGACCTTAACACTAAACTGAACCCTAACACTAGCCCTACCAGTAAACCTATACCTAAACTTCACCATAACACTAGCACTAGACCTAAACTTAATCCCAAATATAGCCATAACTCTACCCCTAGTCCTAAACAAAAACCTATCCATAGCCCTAAAATAAAACTTAGCCTAACGCAAAGAACTAGACCTAACCCTAGTTCTAATTCTGGCACTAACCATAAACCCAATGCTAACCCGAACACTGACGCTTACCCTAACACAAACCCTATCTCCAAACCTTATCCTAACCAAAAACCTAAACCAAATATTAGACATATCTATAACCCTAATCCAAAAAACTAGCCATAACCATAAGCCGAGCTCTTACCTTACACATAGCCCTAACACTAGCCATAAACGTCTCACAAAACCTAGCCCTAATACAAGCCTTAAACCTAGACCTAAGCATAACTCTAATCCTAATCCTAGCCCAAACTCTAAACCTAATTCTTGCCCTAGCCCTAACCCTAGCTCAAAATCTAACCCATACCCTAAACATAACCCTAGCTCTAACTATATCCCTAATCCTAACTGTAACCATAGCCCAAATCCTAGTTCTAACTTTATCCATTACCTTAAACATAACCCTAAACCTAATGGTAACCCTACCTCTACCCCACCACTAACCCTAACCCTAACCCTAACCCTAACCCTAAACCTAACCGTAGCCCTGATTCTAATCCTAACACTTGCCCTAGCTTTAACCTAGCTCAAACCCTAACACGTACCCTAAACCTATCCCTAACACTAACCTCAGGAGTAACCCAAACCCTAGCCCTAATTCTAACCTTAACCTAAGCCCTAACACTAGCACTAAACCTATCTGTTACTCTAAACATAAACCAAAACCAAATACTAACTCTAGGCCTAACCCTAACTCTATCCCTGACACTAACCCTATACATTACTCTAAACCTAACCTGAACTGTAAACCTAACTCTATGGATTACACTAACCCTAACCTTAACCCTAATGCTAACTTGAGCACTAACATAAAACCTTAACCCAAACCAAACCCTAACCCAGACTCTGACCCTAATAATAACCTATCTCTATACCTAACCACTACCCTAAACCAAACCCTTACACTAGACCTAGCCATAAACCTATCCTTAACACTGTCCCTAACCATAAACCCTAGACCTGACATTAGCCCTAGCCCTAATCCTAGCCCTAACCCTAACACAAACTCTAGCCCTCATCCTGGCCCTAAACCTAGACTTAATCCTAACCCGAACCCTCACCCTAGCCCTATCCCTAATTATAACCCTCGCCCTAGCACTGAACCTAGCTATATAACCTCATCCCTTCCCCTAAAACTAACCCTAACCCTAGCCCTAACCATAGGCCTAACCCTAATACTTTTCATAGCGCTTATTCTAGCTCTATTTGAACCCTAACCTTAACCCTACCCCTAACCCTAGCCTTAACCCTAGCCATAGCCCTAACCCTAGATCTAACCATAACTCTAAATCTAACCCTAATCTTAAGCCTAAACCTCATTCTTTCCACTAGCTCTAACACTATTGCTAATCCAAAAACCATCCCTAGTCCAAACCCTAGCCCTAAAAGAAAACTGTTCCATTGTTCTAACCCTAAACCTTAACCTAAACCAAACCCTAACCCATAACTAGCCGTAACCCAAGCTCTAAATCAAGTCCTAGGCCTAAAACTAACCCTCACCCTGACTCATACCCAGCACAATCCCAGCTCTAAATATAACCATAACCCTAAAACTAATGCTAACACTAGACCTAGCTGAAACCCTAACCCTAAAACTAAACCTAATCATAACACTAGTTCTTACATTGGCCTTAGCAAAAATCTAGCCCTATCTCTAACACAAAAATAGCCCTAATCCGAGCCTAACACTAGATTTAACCGTAACCTTAATTCTAAAACTAGCCCTAAACCTAACCCTAATCCTAGCCCTAACACTAGCTTGAATCCTATCCATTACCCTAAGTCAAACCCTATTCATACTGCTAACTCTAGTCCTAATCCTAATCCTTAGCCAAACACAAACAATAACCCTATTCCTAATCCTAACACTAACCCTCATTCTAGATCTAACCCTAACCCCAAACCTCACCCTAACCTTCACCCTTATTCTGACACTAAAAATAATTATATGTCTAAACCTGACTCTAAACCAAAACCGAAACCTGAAACTATCCCTACCTGTAAACTTATACCTAAACCTAACCCTAACAATAGCCCTAGAACTAAACCTAATCCTAAATCCAGCTGTTACTCTAGCCCATGACCTACAAAAAAAAAAATCTTAGTGCTATCCCTAACAATAACCCTTAACCTAAACCAAACACTGACCCTACCACTAGACCTAACCATAGTCCCATTCTGGCTTTTACCCTAACCCTAACTTTAACCTGAACACTGGCCCTGACACTAACATTAAACCTAGCTCTAAACCTGACCCTAACCCAAAACTTAAACCTAACACTTCAACTAGCCATAAGCCTAAGCCTAAAACTAGCTCTAATCAGAATCATAGATCTTACATTACACATAGCAATAGCCCTAGGCCTAAACCTAACACAAAAATTAAATAACCCTAACCCTAATTGAGGCCTAAACCTACCCTAAGCAAAACCCTCATCCTAACCCTTACCCTAGTCCTAACCCAAACCCTAACTCTCACCTCAGTCTTAACCCTAGCTCAATGCCTAACCCTTAGCCTAAACATAACCCTAGCACAATTGCTAAGCATAACCCTAACCGTAGCCCCAATTCTAACCTTAACACTAGACCTAACACTAGCTCTAACCCTAGCCATTACCCTAACTCTAAAGCTAACACTAATTATAACCATATCAATAACCCTAAATGAATCTCTAATCCAAACCATAAACCTAACCCTAGACCTAACCCTAAACCTAAACCTTGCCATAGCCTTAACTCTAACTCAAACTCTGACACTTACCCTAAAACCAACAGAAAACCCAGCCACAAAACTAAACTTAAACCTAAACCTAACGTTAAAAATAAAGCTAACCTTATATCTAACTCAATCTTTTACCCTAAACCCAATTCTAAACCTAATGAAAACCCTACCTCTAACCCTAAACCTAACCCTGACCATAACACTAAACCTAACCCTCGTCTTAGACCTAACCCTAGCTCATAACCTAACCTTTACCCTAAATCTAACCCTAACCCTACCCTAAGCTAGGGTTAATAGCCCTAACCCAAAACCTAACCTAAATCTAGCCCTAATCCTAACCTAACCCTAGCCCTAATTATAACTCTAAAACTATATATTATCCTTATGATAACCCTAATCCTAATGCTAACCCTAGGCATAGCCCTAATCATTTTGCTAACCCTAAAGCTCTCCATTGCCCTAAACATATCCTGAAACCTAAACCTAACCCAATCAATTACCCTAACCCTAACCATAACCCTAATGCTCATTTAAGCCCTATCCCTAAACCTGAACCTAAAACAAACCCTAACCCTGATCCTGACCCTAAAAGTACACCTAGCTCTAAACCTGTCTCGTACTCTAAGCCTAACACTTACACTAGACAGAGACACAAATCTAACCCTAAATCTACCCCTAACTGTAACACTAGACCTGATATTAGCCCTAGCCTAATTCTAGACCTAAGAACAAACCCTAGCCCTCATCCTAGCTCTAAACTTAGCCCTAATCATAACCCTAACACTAACCCTAGCCCTAACCCTAATTCTATCCCTCACCCTACCTCTAAACCTAGCTATAACTCCATACGTTACCCTAAAATTAACTACAACCTTAGTCCTAACACTAGGCCTAAGCTGAACACTAACCCTAGCCCTAATCCTAGCCCTAACTTAGCCCTACCCCTAAAACTAACCAAAAGCCTAGGCCTAAGACTAACTCTTACTCTCACCCTAGCCCTAGCCCTAGCCCTAGTTCTAAGCCTATCTGTTACCGTAACCATAACCCTACCCTAACCCTTGCCCTATAGTTAGAACTAGTCCTAATCATAGATCTAATGCTAAATCCAAATCTAACCCTAACCCAAAGCCTAAGCCTAACACTAACACTAGCCTAACCCTAATGCTAATCTTATAACTAGCCCAAACCCTAAACCTAGTACTTAAACAAAACTGAGCAACAACATTAACTTAAACCAAACCCTAACAATACACCTAAAAATAACTGTATCCCTAATTCGAGTCCTAACCCTAACCTTAAAACTTACCCTGACCCTGACTCATATCCTAACACTGACCCTGGCTCAAAAGACCACCCTAAACGTAAACCATGTCCTAACAGTAACCCTAGCCCTAATTCAAGTCATAACCTAACCTTAAAGCTAACCCTGACCCTGACTGATATCCTAACAGTCACCCTAGCTCTAAACACAGCCCTCACCTTAAACACTAACAGTAACCATAGCTTCATTTGAGTCCTAACCCTAACCCTAAAACTAACCCTGATGCTGACTCACATTCTAACAATAACCCTACCTCTAAATATTACCCTAACCTTAAACATAAACCTAAGAGTAGACCTACCCATACCCCTAACCCTAACCCTAAAATTAACCCTAATTGTAACCCTGGCTCTTACATTAGCCAATGCCCAAATCTAGCCCTAAACCTAACACAAAACTAGCACTAATCTGAGCTCTAAACCTATATTTAACCCTAACCCTAACCCTAACTCTAGCATTAAACCTAGCTCTAAGTCTATCCCTTAACCTAAGAAAGACCCTAACCCTAATAGTAACCCTAGTCCTATCTATAATCCTTAGGCTAACCAAAACCTTAACCCTATTAATAGTCCTAACCCTAGCCCTCATTCTAGCTCTAACCGTATCCCAACCTAATGCTAGCCCTGACACTTATTCTGACCATAACACTAAACCTAGGTCTAAAACTGACCCTAAATCTAGACCAATCCCTAACACTAGCCTTAGACCTAAACCAAATCCTAAATCTACACTTAAATCTAGCCCTAGATCTAAACATAAACCTAGCCCTAGCCCTAAAAATAATCCTTAACCTAACTCAAATACTAACCCTACCCCTAGACCTAAACCTAGTCCTAATTCTGGCTGTAACCCTAACACTGACTCTAACCCAAACACTGACCCTGCCTTTAGAGTAAACCTACCTCTAAATATGACCCTACCCAAAAAATCTAAACCTAACACTAGACCTAGCCATAACCCTAACCCTTCAACTAGCCCTCAACATAACCCTAGTTCTTACATTACCCATAGCCCTAACCCTAGGCCTCAACCTAACAGAAAACCTAGAGCTAATCTTAGGCCTAAATCAAGCCTTAAGCATAACCTTAACACTAACCCTAGCCCTAACCCTAATGTAAACCTCGCCTTAGTCCTAATCCTAGCTCAAAGGCTAAACATTACTCGAAACATAAACCTACACCTATCCCTCAATCTAACCCTAACCTTATCCATAATCCTAACCTTAACACTAGCCCTAAACCTAGCTCTAAACCTATGCATTACTCTAAACCTAAACCTAAGCTTATTGATAATACTAGGCTTAATGCTAAACCTAAATCTAAATGGAAAACTAAACCTCGACCTAACCTTAAACCTCACACTTGCCATAGACCTAACTCTAGCTCAAACCCTAACCCTTACTATAAACCTAAACATAACCATAGCCCTAACTCTAAGTGTAAACCACAATCTAACGTTAAACATAGCCCTAAATCTTTTCTTACATTACCCTAACTCTAACCCTATCCATAATGATGTCCCTAGCCCTAATCCTAATCCTAACCCTATGAGTACTATAATCTTATCCCTAGACGTAAGCCTAAACCTAACTCTCATCTGCCCTAAACCTAGCTCAAAACCTAACTCTTACCCTAAACATAAACCTAAGCCTAACCCTAGTTTTAACCATAATCCTAACCCTAATTCAAGACCTATTTCTAACCATAAACCTAGCCTTAAACTTAGCTCTAATCCTATCCATTATACTAACCATAACCCTTACCCTAATGTGAACCTTAGGCCTAACCTTAACCCTATTGCTAACACTAACCCCATCAATTACCCTAAACCTAGTGTAAACTATAAGCAAAACCCTATCATTACCCAAACCCACACCCTAGTGCTAATTCAAGTCCTAACCGTAAAACCTAACATCAAACAAACTCTAACACTGAACCTGAGCCTAATATATCTCCTAGCTCTAAAGCTGACTTTTAAACTAAACCTAACACTTACACTAGACCAAGCCATAACACTTATCCTAACTCTATCTCCAATCATAAGCTTAGACCTGACATTAGCCATAGCCCTAATTCTAGCCCTAAACCTAACACAAACCCCAGCCCTCATCCTAGCCCTAAACCTAGCCTTAGTCCTAACTCGAAACCTAACTTGAGGTCTAACCCAAAAACTAACCTTAGCCCTAATCTTAGCCCTAATTTAGTCCTATTCCTAACCCTAGCCCTAATCCTAGCCCTAAGACTAACTCTAACTCTCACACTTGCACCATCCCTAGTTCTAACCCTATACCTTAACGGAAATCTAATCCTAGCCCTAACCCTAGCCCTAACCCTAGCCATTTCATTAGCTCTAGCCCTAACATAGATCTAATTTTAACTCTAAATCAAACCCTAACCCTAACCCTAACCCTAACTCTAAATCTAACTTTAACCCTAGCCCTAAAACAATCCTGAGCCATAGTCCTAAACCTAACTCTTACCCTAAACCAAACCCTAACCCTAACCCTAACCTTAGCTCGAATTCCAGTTTTAAGCTGAAAACTAGAACTAACACTGACCCTGACTCTGACCATAATACTAAGCCTAACCCTAAATCTAACACTAGACCTACTACTAACCCTAACCCTAAATTTAACCCTAACTGTAACCCTGGTACTTACATTAGCCTTACTCCTAACCCTAGCACTAACTTAACCCCAAACCTAGCCCTAATCCAAGCTCTAACCCAAGTTTTAAACCTAACCCTAATCCTAACCCTCGCCCTAATCAAAACCATAACCCTAGCTCTACCCTAGCTCTAACCCTACCCATTGCCATAACCATAACCCTAGGCCTAAATCTAAACCTATCCTTAATCTTAAACCTATGCATTATTCTAAACCAAACCTAAACCCTAAACCTCACCCTTCCATTACATGAACACTAACCATAACGTTAATTTGAGCCCTAACTTTAAACCTTAACCCATCCAGAACTACTAACCCAGAACATGACCCTAATAATACCCCTAGCTCTAAAACTGACCCTAACCCTAAACCTAACCCTTACAATACATGTAGCCATAAACTGAAACCTTAAACTATATTTAACCATAACCCTATATCTGATATTAGCCCTAGCCCTAATCCTAGCTGTAACCTTAAAATGAACCATAGCCCTCATCCTAGCCCCAAACATAGCCTTAATCATGACCCTAACGCTAACCTTAGCCCTAGCCATAATTCTAACCCTCACCCTATCGCTAAACCTAGCTATAACACCATTCCTTACCAGAAACTTTACCCTAACCCTAACCCTAACACTAGGCCTAAGGTGAACACTAACCCTAGCCATACTCCTAGCACTATTTTAACCCAATCCCTAACCCTAACCCTAACCCTAGCCCTAAGAGTAACTTTAACTCTCACACTATCCCTATCCCTACTTCAAACCCTATCCATTACCGTAATCCTAAATCTAATCCTAAACCTAGCCCTAAACCCAGCCATAACCATTACCAAATCCTTATTCCTTGTCCTACCCATCGATCTAACCCTAAATCTAAATCTAACCCTAAGCCTAAGGCTAACATTAACACTAGCCCTAACCCTAACACTAGCCCTAACACTAACCCTTGCAATAAAACAAAACCTAGCAATAGCCCTAACCATAAACCTTAACTTAAACCAAATCTTAATACTACACCTAGACACCTAACCCTAGCCCTAATTCGTGTCCTAATCTTAACCTTAATACTAACCCTAACTCTGACTCATATCCTAACACTCATCCTAGCTTTAAACACCACCCTAACCTTAAACTGAACACTTACAGTAACCCTAGCCTTAATTCGAGTCCAAACCATAACCCTAATACTAAATCTGACCCTGACTATTAACCTAACACTAACACTAGCTCTAAATTTCACCCTATCCTTAAACCTAATCCTAACACTAGAAGTTTAACCCCTAACCATAACCCTAAAACTAACCCTAAAAACTCTAGTTCTTACATTAGCCATTGCGCTAACCCTAGCCATAACCCTAACACAAAAACTAGCCCTAATCCAAGCTATATGGGTAAATGCAAATGGAGCTGGAAATCAGAGGTTTGGTGCTAGGTGGTTGAAACTTCACATACTTAATCAGTTGTCTGTGAGCACTCTCTGGGTTCTTCCTTGTAAAAGTAGCCATAAGCTGAAGCATGCAAAACAACTCTATCCAAGAGCATGTTAGGAGAAAACAGGGCAATATGCACGTACTGAAATGTCCCCCCAATTATTTGGTCAGATTTCTTTGATACTTTGCAGGATTCATCTATAGCTTGCCCCAATAATCTCCCCGAGTTTAAAACTTTAATGATCAAATGTTCTCTTAACAGGTTAGGCTTAGGGTTAGGTTAGAGTTAGAGCAAGTGTTAAAACTAGTGTTAAGGTTAGAGTTATTTTTTTTTCATCTTTTTGTGTACTGGGAAGGATTTATCTTTTTCCTATTCTTAGTATGCTCTCCAAGTTTGGGCCTCCTAGTAAAAAGGTTTGCTCTCAGGAGCAGTTTGAATTTTCTTGTTTCACTTCATTTTGCCCTATATGGGTGAATGGAAATGGAGCTGGACTCAAAACAGGGTTTGTGCTAGCTGATTGAAACTTCACACACTCAATCAGTTCTCAGGGCACATTCTCTCATTTTTTTCTTGTGAAAGTAGCCCAAAGCTAAATTAGAAAGAAACAGCCTTATCTGTGAGCACTTTAGGAGCAAGTATTTTTTTTACATGGATTACTTTGATATTATACAGGATTCATCCTTTTCCTAGTCTTAGAAGGATCCCCAATTTTCGTTTTCAAGGTTTGCCAGTTCACTGTCAGGAAAAGTTTGAATTTTTAGGTTTCACTTTATTATGGCCTATAAATGTGAATGAAAATGTAGCTGGAGCTGCTTGAAACTTCACACACTCAATCAGCTGTCTGTGGGAACTCTCTGGTTATTCCTTGTGAAAGTACCTTAAATTGAAGCATGAAAAAAAAAAAGAATTTTTCCAAGAGCACATTATGAGAAAACAGAGAAATATGCACGTACTGAAATACCTCCCCCAATTATTTGCTCAGATTTCTTTGATATTGTCAAAGATTCATCTGTTAGCCTACTCAACTTGGCTCCACAAGTGTGGGACTTCTAGGATCAAAGGTACTCTAAGTAGGTTAAGGTTAGTGTTAAGGTTTGTGTTAGGACTAGGATTAGATCTAGTGTTAAGGTAAGAGTTAGTTTTCTTTTCAAATTTCTATGATAGTGTGCAGGATTCCTCTTTTTCCTATTTTGACTATACTCCAAATGTTTGGGCCTCCTACATAAAGGGTTTGCTTTCAGGAACAGTTTCAATTTTCATGTTTCTCTTCTTTTTGACCTATAGGGGTGAATGGAAATAAAGCTGGAAATCAAACACAGTTTGGGCTAGCTGCTTGAAACTTTCACATGCTCCATCAATTTTCAGTGAGCATAATCTGGTGTTTGCCGTGGAAGTAGCCCTAAGGTGAAGTAGAAATAAACAGCTTTATCTCTGAGTGCTTTAGGAGCAAGCAAAATACCCATGTACTGAAAGAGCTTCAAATTTTTTTGGTTGGATTAATTTGATACTGTACAGGATTCATCCTTGACCTAGCCTTAGTAGGCTCCCCAAGTTTGGGCCTTCAAGGGTCAATAGTTCAGTGTCAGGAACAGTTTGAATTTTTAGCTTTCACTTCATAATGGCCTATAGGTGTGAATGTCAATGGAGCTGGAAATCAAACATGGTTGGTGCTAGCTGCATGAAACTTCACACACTCAATCATATCTCTGTGGGCACTCTTTGGTTTTTTCTTTGTGAACATACCTTAAGCTAAAGCATGGGAAACAATTTATCAATTTTCCCTTTAAGAAAATAAACAGGGAAATATAAATGTACTGAAATACCTCCCCCTATTTTTCATCAAATTTATTTGATACTGCACAAGATTTATCTGTTAAGTAGCACCACTAGGCTCCCCAAGTTTGGAACTTCTATCATCATAGGTACTTTAAACAGGTTAGAATTAGGTTAGGGTTGGGTTAGATCTAGTGTTAGGGTTATAGTTAGTTTTGTTCAAATTCATTTGATACTTGGCATAATTTGTCTTTTACCTAGCCTTACTATTTTCCCCAGGTTTGGGCCTTATCCCTTCAATGGTTTGCTGTCAGGAACAGTTTGTATTTTAAGGTTTCCTTCATTTTGACCTATACAGGTAAATGGAAATGGAATTGAATCAAACAGGGTTGGTGCTCGATGCTTAAAACTGCACACACTCAATCAGTTCTATGTGAGCACTCTCTGATTTCTTCTGTGTGAAAGTTTTTTCTCAAGGCTGAAGCATGCAAAAATATCTTTATCTGAAAGTACTGTAGGAGACAACAGAAAAATATACATGTACTGAACTACCTCCCCAAATTATTTGGTCAGATATCTTTGATACTGCACAAGATTCATCTGTTAGCGTGCCCCACTAGGCTCCCTTAATTTGGGACTTCTATGATAAAAGGTTCTCTAAACAGATTAGGGTTAGGTTTATGGTTAGGGTAAGGGCTAGGTTTAAACCTATTGTTAGGGGTAGAGTCACTTTTGTTCATGTATCTTTGATACTGGGCAGGATTCATCTTTTACCTAGCCTCACAATGTTCCCTGGTTTGGGCCTTCTCAGTTCAATGGTTCGCTGTCAGGAACAGTTTGTATCTTATGGTTTCACTTTATTTGAACTATTTTGTTGAAGAGAAATGGAGCACGAAATCAAACAGGGTTGGTGCTAGGTGCTTGAAACTGCCCACACTCAATCAGTTCTCCATGGGCACTCACTGGTTTGTTACTTGTGAATGTTGCCCTCAACTGAAGCACGCAAAGCAACTTTATCCCAGATCACTNTTTTTTTTTTTTTTTTTTTTTTTTTTTTTTTTTTTTTTTTTTTTTTTTTTACAATTTCTATGATACTGGACAGGATTCACCTTTTTCCTATTTTTACTATACCTCAAATGTTTGGGCCTCCTATGTAAAAGGGTTTTCTCTCAGGAACAGTTTCAGTTTTCATGTTTCTCTTCTTTTTTCCCTATAGGGGTGAATGGAAATGAAGCTGTAAATCAAACAGGGTTTGTGCTAGCTTGAAACTTCACACACTCAATTAGTTTTCAGTGAGCATTCTCTGGTTTGTTTCCTGTGAAGTATCCCTAAGCAGAAGTAGAAAGAAACAGCTTTATCTCTGAGTGCTTTAGGAGCAAGCAAAATACACATGTACTAAAAGAGCTTCAAATTTTTTGGTCGGATTATTTTGATACTGTACAGGATTCATCTTTGACCAACCTTAGTAGAGTCCTCAAGTTTGGGCCTTCAAGGTTCAATGGTTCAGTGTCAGGAACAGTTTGAATTTTTAGTTTTCACTACATTATGGCCTATAGATGTGAATGGAAATGGAGCTGGAAATCAAACAGGGTTGGTGCTAACTGCATGAAACTTCACACATTCAATCACTTCACTTTGCGCATGTTCTGTTTGTTTCTTGTGAAAGTACCTTAAGCTGAAGCATGAAAAATCAATTTATCCAAGATCACTTTTGGAGAAAACAGGGGAAATAGGCATGTACTAAAACACCTCTCCCAATTATTGGTCAAATTTTTTTAATACTCAGAAAGATTCATATGTTACCTTGCCCTACTAGGCACCTCAAGTTTGGGACTTTTATGATCAAGCTCTATGAACAGGGAAGGCTTAGTTTTAGGATTAGGATTGGGGCTATGGTTAGAACTAATGTAAGAGTTAGAGTTAGTTTTGCTCAAATTTCTTTGATACTGTTCAGGATTCATCTTTTACCTAGCATAACCATGTTTCCCAGGTTGAACCTTCTCAGTTCAAGGTTCACTGTCAGGAACAGTTTGTGTTTTAAGGTTTCTCTTCATCTTGACTTCTATGGGTTAGGGTTAGGGTTAGGGCTATGGCTCGGTTTTGTTTTAGGGCTAGGACTAGGGTTAGTGCTAGATTTTGAATTAGTGTTAGGGTTAGGGCTAGTGTTAGGGTGAGGTTTAGGCTTAAGATTAGGGTTAGATTGAGTTAGTGTTAGATCCAGGGTTAGGGTTAGTGCTAGGGTTAGTGTTTCAGTAAAGGTTAAAGTCAGAACTAGGGAAATGGCTAGGATGATATTTAGATTTAGATTTAGGACTAGGCTTAGGGTTAGGGTTAGGGTTAAAGATAAATCAGGGCTAGGATTAGTGCTAGGGTTAGTTTTAGGGTTAGGCCTAGGGGTAGGGCTAGGTTTAGGATTATAATTTGTTTTAGGATTAAGTTTAGGGAAATGGGTGGTGTTATAGCTAGCTTTAGGGCTAGGGTGAGGATTAGAATTTAGATTAGGGCTATGGTTATTGTTTAGGTTAGGATTAAGGCTAGGTTTAGGACTAGGGTTTCTGTTAGGCTCAGGGCTAGAAATAGGGCTAGGGCTATGTTTAGAGTAAGGGTCAGATTTACAGTTATGGGTATTATTAGGGTTAAGTTCAAGGTTAGACTTTGTTTAAGGTCAAAGTTTAGGGTTAGGGCTTGAATTAGTGTTAAGTTTATGCTTAGGGTTAGGGTAATGGATAGGGTTAGGTTTAGGTTTCAGTTAAGGTTTACAGTAATGGATAGGTTAGGTTTAGCAATAGGATTAAGGTTAGCATTTGGTTAGGATTATGTTTAGTATAATGGATAGATTTAGAGCTAGGGTTAGGGCTAGGTCATTATTTGGATTAAGTCTAGGATTATAGTTAAATTTAGGAACAGGCCTGGGGTTTGTTTTAAGATAAGTGTTTGGTTTAGGGCTAGGGTTATGTTTAGGTTAGGGTAAGTGTTAGTGTTTGAACTAGGGTTAGGGTGAGGGTTAGGTTTATGTTTAGTCTAGGGATATATTTATGGTTAGGTTTTGGTTTAGGGTTCGGGTTATGGCTAGAGTTTTCATTACAGTTAGGGTTAGGTTTAGGGTAATGGATAATATTATATTTAGGGTTAGGGTTAGGGTATAGATTAGGGCTAGTTTTAGGATTAGTTTTAGTGTAAGGCTTAATGATTCTGATAGGGTTAGGGCTATGGTGAGTTTTAGGATTATGGTTAGGTCTTGGGATATGTTTATGTTTAGGGTTAGATTTAGTGTTAGGGATAGGGTTATAATTAGGGTTAGGGTTAGGGTAATTGACAGGCTGAGAACTAGAGTTCGAGCTAGGATTAAGGTTAGGATAAGAGCTAGGGTTAGGGTTATGGTTTAGGATAGGGCTAGGGTAATGTTTACCGTAAGGTTTTGGCTTTGAATTAGGGTTAGGTCTAAGGCATGAGTTAGTGTTAGGGTTAGTTTTAGGGCTAGGTTGTTTTAGGGTTATGCTTTGGGCTAAGTTTAGGCCTAGGATAATATCTAGGTTTTGTGTTAGGTTTAGGGCTATGGTTAGGGTTAGGACTACTGTTAGGGTTAAGATTACGGTTAAATTAATGTTACGGCTAGGGTTATGTTTAGGGCTAGTATTAGTGTTAGGGTTATGGTTAGTTATAGTGTTAGGATTAGGTTTTGGGTTAGGGTCAGGTTTAGAGATAGGTTAATGTTAAGGTCAGGGTAAGTGTCCTGGATAGGATTAGGGTTAGGTTTAGTGCCAGAATTAGAACTAGTGTTAGATCTAGGGTTAGGGTAAGTGTTTAGTTTAGGTAAAGAGTTATTGTTAGGGCTAGCTCAAGGATTTTGTTTGGGTCTATGGCTAGAATTATAGCTATATTTAGGATTAGTTTTGGGTCTAGATCTAGTGTTAGGATTAGGTATAGTAATAGCATTACCAATAGGGCTGGTGTTAAGGTTTGCTTTAGGATTAGGGTCAGGTTTAGACTTAGGGTTACTGTTAGGATGAGAATAAGGATCTTGGTTAGGGTTAGAATTAGAATGAGGGCTAGGATTAGGACTAGTAATACTGTTACTGTTTAAGTTAAGCTAACATTTAGGGTTAGGACCAGGGTTAGCATTTGGTTTAGGGATTGGCTTAGGGTAAAGGATAGGGTTAGGGCTAGGTTTAGGGTTATGGTTAGGACTAGTGTTCAGGATAAAATTAGGGTTTAAGCTTGGGTAAGGATTAAAATTAGGGGTAGGATTTGTGTTAGCATTAGGGATAGGGTTATGACAACGACTAATGTATGAACTAGGGTTATGATTAGGGCTAGTTTTAGGGTTAGGGTTATGGCTAGGTCTAGAGTTAGGGTTAATTTAAGTTTAGAGTGATGTTTAGAGCTAGGGTTAGTGTTAGGATCAGCGTCAGAGTCAGGGTTATTTTTAGAGTTAGGGTTAGGGCTAGGTGTAGGTTTATGGTTTGTTTAGGTTAAGGTTTAGGTTTAGGGATATGACTTGGTTTAGTTTTATGGCTAGGGCTATGGGTAAGGAAAGTTTTAGGATTAGCATTATTGTTATGGTTAGTGTTAGAGTTTGGATTAGAATTATGGTTATGGTTAAATTTAGAGTTAGGTTTAAATCCAGGGTTGGTCTAGGGCTAAGGACAGAACTAGGGATAGGCCTAGGGCTAGGATTAGGGCTAGGGCTATTTTCAGATCCAGCTTTACAGTTCAAGACAGTTTTAGAATTATTTTAGATGTAGTGAAAGGGTTAGGTTTAGGGTTAGGGTCAGGTTTAGAGCTAAGGGTATTGTTTGGGTCAGGGTCATGATTAGTGTTTGGGATAGGTTTAGGTTTAAATTTAGGGCTCATATTAGCATAGGGTTAAGAGTAGGGAAATGATATAGTTAGGTTTAGGTTTCAAGTTAGTTTTAAGGTAATGGATAGGATAAGATTTAGGGATATGGTAAGGTATAAGCCTATGGGGTGGCATTAGGGTTAGGATTATATTTAGGGTAATGGATAGGGTTAGAGCTAGGATTAGAGCTAAGGTTATGGTTATTCTTAGTGCTAGGTTTAGGGTTAAGTTTAGAGTTAGGGTTAATGCTCGGTTTAGGGCTCAGATTAGGCTAGGTTTGGGGTTAAGTTAGGGCTAGGGTTATGGTTATGGTTATGTAAGTACTAGGGTTACAATTAGGGCTAGTTTTAGGGTTGGGATTAGGGCTAGGTCTAGTGTTATGTTTAGGGTTATGTTTAAGGTGATGTTTAAATCTAGGGTTAGTTTTAGCGTCAGATTCAGGGTTAGGGTTAGTTTTAGAGTTCTGCTTAAAACTCGAATTAGGGCTAGGTGTTGGGTTAGGGTTTTGTTTAGGTTAAGGGTTAGGGTTACGGCTATGGCTCAATTTTGTATTAGGGCTACGGCTAGAGTTAGGGCTAGTTTTAGGAGTAACATTAGGGTTAGGGTTAGGATTAGGGTTAGTGTTAGGTTTAGGCTTAGGCTTTGCATTAGGGTTAGATTTAGAGGTAAGGTTAGATCTATGGTTACGGCTAGGTCTAAGGAAATGGCTAGGGTTAGGCCTAGGGTTTGGGCTAGGTTTAGGGTTCCAGTAAGGAATAGGGTTAGAACTAGTTTTAGGGCTAGGGAGAGAGTTAGACTTAGTTTCAAGGATAGGCTTAGGATTAGGGTTAGGGTTAGGGATAGGGCTAAGATAGTGCTAAGATTAGGGATAGGGTTGGTTTTAAGTTAGGCCTAAGTTTAAGGTTAGGGTTTTGATTAAGGCTATGTTTAGGGCTAATATGGGATAGGGTTTGTGTTTGGTTAGGGCTAGGATTATATCTATGGTTAATGTCAGGTATAGGGTTATGGTTATGGATAGTTTTAGGGTTACATTTTGTCTAGGTCTAAGGTAAGGATTAGGTTTAGGGTAAGGATTAGGTTAGAGCTCGGGGAATTTTTAGGGTCAGAGTCATGGTTAGGGTTTCTTTTTGGTTTGAGTTTAGGGTTAGGACTCAAATTAACTTTAGGGTTATGGTTAAGGTAATGATAGGGTTAGTTATGGGTTCAGGTTAGCTTTAAGGTAATTGATAGTGTTGGGTTTAGTGATAGGTTTAGGGTTAGGCCTAGGGTTAGCATTAGGGAAAGGGTTATGTTTAGGGTAATGGATACAATTAGAGTTGGTTAGGGCTAGGGTTATAGTTAGAATTAGGTCTTTTTTTTTCTCTTTTTAAAATATACCTTTATTTTATTTATTTGTTCTTATGTGGTACTGAGGATGGAACCCAGAGCCTCACACATGCTAGGCGTGTGCTCTGCCTCTGAGCCACAATACCAGCCCCAGGTATTGCTTTTGAAAGGAATCCCATGCAAGACCATGATGGGCAGATACATAATTCATCCAGGGCCAGTCTCTGAGATATTTCGTGCTGTAGAACTCTGGATCTCCCCGTACCAATGAATGTTCTCTCAAAATATGTAGTGGGTTTCCTCAGAAAGAACAAGAACCCAAGAGTTGTACTTGTATGTCTTTATAACCCCAAATGACATTTCCAGGGACTGCAGCATCTGCATCAGCATAAGACAAAACTCTCAGTGGTGAAGACTTTGTCAGTGCTCCATGTTAATTGCAACAGGACAGAAACATACCTGTTGTTGCCAAAACATCAAAAAACTTCCTGTAAAACCTCAGCACATCTTACATTTGTACAAGTACTACATATGCTTGCCTTCAAATATGAGAAATTTAGTTTGACCTTGACCCAAGATGGTGCCTCATCTTGCTGTTCTTCTGGGATTCTGACCACTTATTCATTCCTGAGTTTTCTTTTTTTTTTAAATTTTTTATTGTTGGCTGTTCAAAACATTATATAGTTCTTGATATATCATATTTCACACTTTGATTCAAGTGGGTTATGAGCTCCCATTTTTACCCCATATACAGATTGCAGAATTACATCAGTTACACATCCATTGATTTACATATTGCCATATTAGTGTCTGTTGTGTTCTGCTGCCTTTCCTATCCTCTACTATCCCCCTCCCCTCCCCCCCCCCCCCCCC
>NW_026004534.1:738377-831834 GCF_001458135.2 Marmota marmota marmota | reverse complement strand
GCAGGGGGAGGGGGCGGCTCTGCCTCTCAGCAGGCCGCTGCTCCTCTTCTGCCGGTGGGTCGCAGGCCCGCCTACCTTGCAGGAGTGATTGGAAGCTCTGTCCAGCCACGGGCCACTGGGCCTTTTCTGCCGGTGGTCACCGTTCCACCTACCTGGCAGGCGCGGGGGGTGGGGGGCGGCTCTGCCCCTCAGCAGGCCGCTGGGCCTGCTCTGTGGATGGTCACATTTCTGTCTACCTTGCTGCGCAGGGGGAGGGGGCAGCTCTGCCTCTCAGCAGGCCGCTGCTCCTCTTCAGCTGGTGGGTCGCAGGCCCACCTACCTTGCAGGAGTGATTGGAAGATCTGCCCCTCCGCAGGCCACTGGGCCTTTTCTGTTGGTGGTCACAATTCCACCTACCTGGCAGGTGTGGAGGGTGGGGGGCGGCTCTGCCCCTCAGCAGGCTGCTGGGACTTTTGTGTCGGTGGTCACAGTTCCGTCTACCTTGCCGGCGCAGGGGGAGGGGGCAGCTCTGCCTCTCAGCAGGCCCCTGCTCCTCTTCTGCCGGTGGGTCGCAGGCCCGCCTAAATTGCAGTAGAGATTGGAAGCCCTGCCCCTCTCCGGGCCACTGGGCCTTTTCTGTTGGTGGTCACAGTTCCACCTACCTGGCAGGCACGGGGGGTAGGGGGCGGCTCTGCCCCTCAGCAGGCCGCTGGGCCTGCTCTGTGGGTGGTCACAGTTCCGTCTACCTTGCCGGTGCAGGGGGAGGGGGCGGCTCTGCCTCTCAGCAGGCCGCTGCTCCTCTTCTGCCGGTGGGTCGCCTAGAATTAGGTCTTGAGATAAGTTTAGGCCTAGAGTTAGTATTAGGGTATGGGTTATGATTTTTGTAATGGATACAGTTAGAGCTAAGTTTATAGCTAGACTTGTGGTTAGGATTAAGTCTTGAGTTAGTGTTAGGGTATGGGTTAGAACTATGGCTATGGTTAGTATTATGTGTAGTGTAAGAGTTATGTTCTGAGCTATGATTAAGGTTAGAGCAAGGGTTAGGTTCAGGGTTATGTTTAGGGATAGGATTATGGTAGGTTTAGGGTTAGGGTAAGAATGGGAAAAGGTTATATTTAAGTTTAGGGTTAGAGTTAGGTTTATAAATATGGTTAGATGTAAGTTTAGGGTTAGGGAAAGGGTTAGATTTAAGTTTAGGGTTAGGTCTATGGTTATATTTAGGTTTATGGTAAGGGTTAGGGTTTGATCTATGGTTACGGCTATAGTGAGTATTAGTTTAGGGTTAGGACTAGGATAAGTTTTCTGTTTAGGGTTAAGATTATGGTTAGGATTAAGGCTAGGGTTCCAAATAGGGTTAGGTTTAGGGTTAGGGTAATGGGTTTAGAGCTAGGATTAGGGCTAGTGTTAAGGTTAGGATTAGGAATAGGTTTAGGGTTATTCAGGGATAGTTCTAGGTTTATGTTTATAGTAAGGGTTAGGTTTTTGAGCTAGTTTAGGTCTAAGGTGAGGGTTAGGTTTGGGTTAGGGCTAGGGTTAGGGTTATGGTTATGCTTAGGGCTAGGTTAGGCCTTGGATTAGCTCTAGGTTTTATGTTGGGTTTAGGCCTAGGTTTAAAGCTGTAGGTAATGTAAGAGCTAGGGTTATGATTAGGGTTAGTTTTAGGGTTAGGGTATTGCCAAGATCTAGTGTTAGGTTAAGATTTTCAGTTATGGTCAGTTTTAGAAGTAGGTTTACTGTTAAAGGCAGAGTCAGTGTTTGGGTTAGATTTCAAGTTAGGGTTACAGCCAGAATTAGGACTAGGTTTAGTTCTATGGGTTGGGTTAGTGTTTGTGTTAGTATAAGGGTTATTGTTAGGCCTAGGACTAGGTTTTTGTTTAGGTCTAGGCTAGAGTTAAAGCTAGATTTAGGATTAGATTTAGGTCCAAGGCTAGAGTTAGGTTTTAGTCTAGTGTTAGGGTCAGGTTTAGAACTAGGGTTTTTGTTAGGGTCAGGATTAATGTCAGGGTTAGCTTTTGGGTTTGGGATAGGATTAGAGCTAGAATGAGGGCTGGGTTCAGGACTATTAATAAGGGTAGGATTTTGGTTACCCTAAGGATTAGGCATAGGTCTAGGGCTACCATTAGGGTTAGGGTAATTCATAG
This sequence comes from Marmota marmota marmota, assembly GCF_001458135.2. NCBI lineage: Eukaryota > Metazoa > Chordata > Mammalia > Rodentia > Sciuridae > Marmota > Marmota marmota. The sequence continues at coordinate 829,714 of NW_026004534.1, read as the reverse complement.
GGTAAAGGATAGCCTTAGAACTAGGGTTAGTGCTAGAGTTAAGGTTAGAGTTAAATCTAGGTTTAGGGCTCACATTATGGCTAGTTTTGGGGTTAGGGTTAGGGCTAATGTTAGGGCAATGTCTAATGTAAGAACTAGGGTTACAATGAGGGTTAGTTTTAGGGTAAGTGTTAGGGGTAGGTCTAGTGTTAGGGTTAGGTTTAAGGTTAGGATGATATTTAGAGCTACAGTTAGTGTTAGGATATGAGTCAGGGTCAGAGTTAAGGTTAGGACTCGAATTAGGAATAGGTTTACTTAGAGCTAGGGTGAGTGTTAGGACATGAGTCAGGGTCAGGGTTAGATTTAAGGTTAGGTTTAGGACTCGAATTAAGACTATGGTTAGGTCTAGGTGTAGTGTTAGGGTTTGATTTAAATTAAGGTTTAGGGTTAGGACTATTACTCAGTTTGTTTTACTGCTAGGGTTAGGGTTAGGGCTAGTTTTGTGATTAGCATTAGGGTCAGGGCTAGTTTTAGTGTTAACCTTAGGCTTAGGGTTAGGGTTAGATTTCAAGATAGGGTTAGATCTAAGGTTAGGATTTCAGTTAGGGCTAGGATTAGAGATACTGTAATGTATATGGTTAGAACTAAGGATAAGGCTAGTGTGAGAACTAGTTTTAGTCTTAGGGCTAGGGTTAGGTTTAGGTGTAGGTATAAGGTTATTATCTGCAGGTCCAGTGTTAGGGTTTGCTCTAGGGTTATAGTCAGGTTTAGACCTAGGATTTGTTTTAGAGTCAGAATAAGGGTCAGGATTAGCATTAGGGTTTGGGATAGGATTAGAGCTAGAATGAGGGCTAAGGTAAGGACTATTAATATTGTTAATCAATGGATGTGTAACTGATGTGATTCTGCAATCTGTATATGGGGTAAAAATGGGAGTTCATAACCCACTTGAATCAAAGTGTGATATATGATATATCAAGAAATTTGTAATGTTTTGAACAACCAACAATAAAAAAATTAAAAAAAAAATATTGTTAGGGTTTTGGTTAGCCAAAGTATTAGGAATAGGTCTATGGTTACCATTAAGATTAGCATTTCACTTAGGTAAAGAATAGGTTTAGAGCTAGGGTTAGGTCTAGGGTTAGGGTTAGGGTTAAAACTAGGTTTAGAGCTCAGATTAGATCTAGTTCTTGTGTTAGAGTTAGGGCAAGGGTTAGGGCAATCACAAATGTAAGAACTAGGGTTACAATTAGGGTTAATTTTAGGGTTAGGGTTAGGGTAGTTCTAGTGTTAAGGTTAGGTTTAAGGTTAGGGTGATAATTAGAGCTAGGGTTAGTGTTAGGGTATGAGTCAGGTTTAGGGTTAGGATTAGGACTCAAATAAAGGCTAGGGTTACTGTTAGGTTTTGGTTTAAAGTTAGGATGGTATTTAGAGCTAGGGTGAGTTTAAGATATTAGTCAGGATCAGGGTTAGTTTTAAGGTTACTCTTAGCACTCAAATTAAGTCTAGGGCTAGGTCTAGGTGTAGTGTTAGTGTTTGTTTTAACTTAAGGTTTAGGGTTAGGGCTATTGCTCGGTTTGGTTTTACTGATAGGGTTAGGGTTAGAGCTATTTTTACAATTAGCATTAGGGTTAGGGTTAGTGTTATTATTTCCTGCCTTCTACTGCTTTGGCGGTTAGGCTTAGGGTTAAAGTTAGATTTAGAGTTAGGGTTAGATCTAGGGTCAGGGCTAGGACTAAGGATAGAGCTAAGGTTAGTGTTATGGTAAGAGATAGGGTTAGAAATAGCAATAGGGCTAGTGTAAGAATTAGATTTAGTCTTCGAGCTAAAGTTAGGGTTAGGGTTAGTGATAGGGCTAGAATTAGAGCTAGGATTAGGGTTAGAGTTAGTGTTCAGCTTAAGCATAGAGTTAGGGTTAGATTTGGGATTAAGTTTAGGGTAAGGGATGGTGTTATAGCTAGGTTAAGGGTAGGGTGATGTTTAGAATTCAGCTTAGGGCTATGGTTAGGGTTAAGGTATTGATTAAGTTTAGGTTTAGGGAAATATAAGGGCTAGGGTTTGTTTTACGTTTAGGCCTAGGATTAGAAGTATGGCTAATTTCCAGTCTAAAACTATGTTTATAGAGAGTTTTAGATTTAGTAATATGGCTACATCTAGTGTAAGGTTTAGGTTAGGGTCAGGTTTAGGGATAGGCCTATTATTAAGGTCAAGGTCTGAGTTAGGGTTTGGGATAGGTTAAGGCTTAAAGTTAGGGATAGAATTAACTATAGGGTTAGGGTTAGGATAATGTTAGGCTTAATATTTGGATTCATGTTAGGTTTATGGAAATGAATAAGGATAGGTTTAGAGATAGGGTTAGGGTTAGGCCTAGGGTTAGCATTAGGGTTAGGGTTATGATTATTATAATGGATAGAGTTAGAGCTAGGTTTAGGGCTAGGCTTATGGCTATATTTAGGGCTAGGGTTAGGGTTAGGGTTATGTTTAGGTTTAAAGCTCAGGTTAGGGCTCAAGATTAGGGCTAGGTTTACTGTTAGGTTTACGTTTAGGGTTAAGGTTAGGTTTAAAATTAATTTGATATTTATAGCTAGGGGTAGTGTTAGGATATGAGTCAGAGACAGTGTTAGTTTTGGGGTTGTGGTTAGGATTCAATTAAGGGCTAGGATTACTGTTAGGATTCGGTTTAAGTTGAGGGCAATGTTTAGAGCTAGGGTGACTGTTAGGATATGGATTGGGTCAGGTTTAGTTTTAAGGTTATGATTAGGACTCGAACTAAGGCTAGGGTTACAATTAGGGTTCTGTTTAAGTTTAGGGTATTGTTTAGAGCTAGGGTGAGTGTTAGGATATTAGTCAGCGTCAGGGTTAGTTTAAGGTTAGTGTTATGACTCCAATTATGGCTAGGATTAGGTCTAGTTTTGTGTTAGGGTTTTGATTAAGTTAAGGTTAAAGTTTAGGGCTATTGCTCAATTTTGTTTTAGTCCTAGACTTAGGGTTAGGGCTAGGTATAAAAATATTATTAGCGTTAGGTGTAGTGTAAGTGTTAGGCTTAGGCATAGGCTTAGGTTAAGATTTGAAGTAAGGGTAGATCTAGGGTTAAAGTTAGGTTTAGGGTAATGGATAGGGTTAGTTTTAGGGTTCAGTGTAGGTTTAGTGTAATGGAGAGATTTAGGGTTTGCAATAGGGTTAGGGTTAGGCCTAGGGTTAGCATTAGAAATAGGGTTATCATAGGGGTAATATATAGGGTTAGAGCTAGGGTTATGGTTAGGATTAGTGCTAGAGTTAAGGTTAGAAATTGGATTAGGGCTAGTAACCCTAGTTTAGAGTAGGGTTGTAATTAGGTTTAGGGTAAAGGTAAGGTTTTGAGCTAGGGTTATTTCTAGAGTGAGGGTTAGATTTAGTGTTAGGTCCAGTGTTAGGGTTATAGTAATGGTCAGGGTTAGGTTTAGGGTTAGGGCTAGAGTTTTCATTAGAGTTAGGTTTAGGTTTAGGGTAATAGATTGTATTAGATGTAAGGTTAGCTTTAGGGTTGAGTTTAGTTTTGGGGCTAGGTTTTCTATTGGGTTTAGGGTAAAGGTTAGGGTTTGAGTTTGGGTGAGGGTTATGGCAAGGATTAGGTTTAGGTTTAGGTCTAAGGTTAGGTTTATGGTTTGGATTAGGGTTTCGGTTAGGGTTAGGTCTAGTGTTATCATTAGGTTTAGGGATAGAGTTAGGGTANGCAGGGGGAGGGGGCGGCTCTGCCTCTCAGCAGGCCGCTGCTCCTCTTCTGCCGGTGGGTCGCCTAGAATTAGGTCTTGAGATAAGTTTAGGCCTAGAGTTAGTATTAGGGTATGGGTTATGATTTTTGTAATGGATACAGTTAGAGCTAAGTTTATAGCTAGACTTGTGGTTAGGATTAAGTCTTGAGTTAGTGTTAGGGTATGGGTTAGAACTATGGCTATGGTTAGTATTATGTGTAGTGTAAGAGTTATGTTCTGAGCTATGATTAAGGTTAGAGCAAGGGTTAGGTTCAGGGTTATGTTTAGGGATAGGATTATGGTAGGTTTAGGGTTAGGGTAAGAATGGGAAAAGGTTATATTTAAGTTTAGGGTTAGAGTTAGGTTTATAAATATGGTTAGATGTAAGTTTAGGGTTAGGGAAAGGGTTAGATTTAAGTTTAGGGTTAGGTCTATGGTTATATTTAGGTTTATGGTAAGGGTTAGGGTTTGATCTATGGTTACGGCTATAGTGAGTATTAGTTTAGGGTTAGGACTAGGATAAGTTTTCTGTTTAGGGTTAAGATTATGGTTAGGATTAAGGCTAGGGTTCCAAATAGGGTTAGGTTTAGGGTTAGGGTAATGGGTTTAGAGCTAGGATTAGGGCTAGTGTTAAGGTTAGGATTAGGAATAGGTTTAGGGTTATTCAGGGATAGTTCTAGGTTTATGTTTATAGTAAGGGTTAGGTTTTTGAGCTAGTTTAGGTCTAAGGTGAGGGTTAGGTTTGGGTTAGGGCTAGGGTTAGGGTTATGGTTATGCTTAGGGCTAGGTTAGGCCTTGGATTAGCTCTAGGTTTTATGTTGGGTTTAGGCCTAGGTTTAAAGCTGTAGGTAATGTAAGAGCTAGGGTTATGATTAGGGTTAGTTTTAGGGTTAGGGTATTGCCAAGATCTAGTGTTAGGTTAAGATTTTCAGTTATGGTCAGTTTTAGAAGTAGGTTTACTGTTAAAGGCAGAGTCAGTGTTTGGGTTAGATTTCAAGTTAGGGTTACAGCCAGAATTAGGACTAGGTTTAGTTCTATGGGTTGGGTTAGTGTTTGTGTTAGTATAAGGGTTATTGTTAGGCCTAGGACTAGGTTTTTGTTTAGGTCTAGGCTAGAGTTAAAGCTAGATTTAGGATTAGATTTAGGTCCAAGGCTAGAGTTAGGTTTTAGTCTAGTGTTAGGGTCAGGTTTAGAACTAGGGTTTTTGTTAGGGTCAGGATTAATGTCAGGGTTAGCTTTTGGGTTTGGGATAGGATTAGAGCTAGAATGAGGGCTGGGTTCAGGACTATTAATAAGGGTAGGATTTTGGTTACCCTAAGGATTAGGCATAGGTCTAGGGCTACCATTAGGGTTAGGGTAATTCATAGGGTAAAGGATAGCCTTAGAACTAGGGTTAGTGCTAGAGTTAAGGTTAGAGTTAAATCTAGGTTTAGGGCTCACATTATGGCTAGTTTTGGGGTTAGGGTTAGGGCTAATGTTAGGGCAATGTCTAATGTAAGAACTAGGGTTACAATGAGGGTTAGTTTTAGGGTAAGTGTTAGGGGTAGGTCTAGTGTTAGGGTTNTTAGGGTAGTTCTAGTGTTAAGGTTAGGTTTAAGGTTAGGGTGATAATTAGAGCTAGGGTTAGTGTTAGGGTATGAGTCAGGTTTAGGGTTAGGATTAGGACTCAAATAAAGGCTAGGGTTACTGTTAGGTTTTGGTTTAAAGTTAGGATGGTATTTAGAGCTAGGGTGAGTTTAAGATATTAGTCAGGATCAGGGTTAGTTTTAAGGTTACTCTTAGCACTCAAATTAAGTCTAGGGCTAGGTCTAGGTGTAGTGTTAGTGTTTGTTTTAACTTAAGGTTTAGGGTTAGGGCTATTGCTCGGTTTGGTTTTACTGATAGGGTTAGGGTTAGAGCTATTTTTACAATTAGCATTAGGGTTAGGGTTAGTGTTATTATTTCCTGCCTTCTACTGCTTTGGCGGTTAGGCTTAGGGTTAAAGTTAGATTTAGAGTTAGGGTTAGATCTAGGGTCAGGGCTAGGACTAAGGATAGAGCTAAGGTTAGTGTTATGGTAAGAGATAGGGTTAGAAATAGCAATAGGGCTAGTGTAAGAATTAGATTTAGTCTTCGAGCTAAAGTTAGGGTTAGGGTTAGTGATAGGGCTAGAATTAGAGCTAGGATTAGGGTTAGAGTTAGTGTTCAGCTTAAGCATAGAGTTAGGGTTAGATTTGGGATTAAGTTTAGGGTAAGGGATGGTGTTATAGCTAGGTTAAGGGTAGGGTGATGTTTAGAATTCAGCTTAGGGCTATGGTTAGGGTTAAGGTATTGATTAAGTTTAGGTTTAGGGAAATATAAGGGCTAGGGTTTGTTTTACGTTTAGGCCTAGGATTAGAAGTATGGCTAATTTCCAGTCTAAAACTATGTTTATAGAGAGTTTTAGATTTAGTAATATGGCTACATCTAGTGTAAGGTTTAGGTTAGGGTCAGGTTTAGGGATAGGCCTATTATTAAGGTCAAGGTCTGAGTTAGGGTTTGGGATAGGTTAAGGCTTAAAGTTAGGGATAGAATTAACTATAGGGTTAGGGTTAGGATAATGTTAGGCTTAATATTTGGATTCATGTTAGGTTTATGGAAATGAATAAGGATAGGTTTAGAGATAGGGTTAGGGTTAGGCCTAGGGTTAGCATTAGGGTTAGGGTTATGATTATTATAATGGATAGAGTTAGAGCTAGGTTTAGGGCTAGGCTTATGGCTATATTTAGGGCTAGGGTTAGGGTTAGGGTTATGTTTAGGTTTAAAGCTCAGGTTAGGGCTCAAGATTAGGGCTAGGTTTACTGTTAGGTTTACGTTTAGGGTTAAGGTTAGGTTTAAAATTAATTTGATATTTATAGCTAGGGGTAGTGTTAGGATATGAGTCAGAGACAGTGTTAGTTTTGGGGTTGTGGTTAGGATTCAATTAAGGGCTAGGATTACTGTTAGGATTCGGTTTAAGTTGAGGGCAATGTTTAGAGCTAGGGTGACTGTTAGGATATGGATTGGGTCAGGTTTAGTTTTAAGGTTATGATTAGGACTCGAACTAAGGCTAGGGTTACAATTAGGGTTCTGTTTAAGTTTAGGGTATTGTTTAGAGCTAGGGTGAGTGTTAGGATATTAGTCAGCGTCAGGGTTAGTTTAAGGTTAGTGTTATGACTCCAATTATGGCTAGGATTAGGTCTAGTTTTGTGTTAGGGTTTTGATTAAGTTAAGGTTAAAGTTTAGGGCTATTGCTCAATTTTGTTTTAGTCCTAGACTTAGGGTTAGGGCTAGGTATAAAAATATTATTAGCGTTAGGTGTAGTGTAAGTGTTAGGCTTAGGCATAGGCTTAGGTTAAGATTTGAAGTAAGGGTAGATCTAGGGTTAAAGTTAGGTTTAGGGTAATGGATAGGGTTAGTTTTAGGGTTCAGTGTAGGTTTAGTGTAATGGAGAGATTTAGGGTTTGCAATAGGGTTAGGGTTAGGCCTAGGGTTAGCATTAGAAATAGGGTTATCATAGGGGTAATATATAGGGTTAGAGCTAGGGTTATGGTTAGGATTAGTGCTAGAGTTAAGGTTAGAAATTGGATTAGGGCTAGTAACCCTAGTTTAGAGTAGGGTTGTAATTAGGTTTAGGGTAAAGGTAAGGTTTTGAGCTAGGGTTATTTCTAGAGTGAGGGTTAGATTTAGTGTTAGGTCCAGTGTTAGGGTTATAGTAATGGTCAGGGTTAGGTTTAGGGTTAGGGCTAGAGTTTTCATTAGAGTTAGGTTTAGGTTTAGGGTAATAGATTGTATTAGATGTAAGGTTAGCTTTAGGGTTGAGTTTAGTTTTGGGGCTAGGTTTTCTATTGGGTTTAGGGTAAAGGTTAGGGTTTGAGTTTGGGTGAGGGTTATGGCAAGGATTAGGTTTAGGTTTAGGTCTAAGGTTAGGTTTATGGTTTGGATTAGGGTTTCGGTTAGGGTTAGGTCTAGTGTTATCATTAGGTTTAGGGATAGAGTTAGGGTAATTGTTGGTGTCAGGGATAGGGTTAAGGTTAGGATTAGGACTACAGTTAGGGTTATTGTTAGTGATAGGGCTAGGGGTTTTTTTGGGCGAAGGTTTAGGCTTTGAGCTAGGTTTTGTACTAAGGTGAGGATTATGGTTAGGGTAGGTCTATGGTTAGAGTTAGGGTTATGTTTAGGGTAGATTTAGGCCTCTGATTAGGACTAGGTTTTGTATTAGGCCTAAGGTTAGTTCTATGGGTAATGAAAGATCTAGGGTTCTAATTGTAGAAGTTTTAGGGATAGGGTTATGGCTAAGTCTAATGTCAGGTTTATATATTGGTTTAGGGTCAGGTTTATAGCTTGGTTTATTATTAGTGGCAGTGGCAGTGTTCAGGTTAGAGTTAGGGTTAGGGTGAAAGCCAGAATTAGGACTAGGGTTAGGTCTAGGGTTAATATTAGTGTTTGGTTTAGGTTAAGGGTTATTGTTAGGGCTAGGACTAAGTTTTTGTTTAGGGCTAGGGTTAGAGTTATCGCTAGATTTAGCATTAGGTTTAGGTCTAGGGCTAGTATTATGCTTCAGTTTAGGTACAAGTTTACTGGTAGGGCTAGATTCAGAGTTCAGTTTAGGGTAAGGGTCAGGTTTAGACCTATAATTAGTTTTAGGGTCAGAATAAGGGTGAAACTTAGGGTTATATTTTTGGTTAAGGTTAGAGCTAGAATGAGGTCTAGGGTTAGATCTAGTAATAGGGTTAGTGTTTGGTTAAGGCTAAGGATTAGGATTAGGACTAGGATTAGCATTGTGGATAGGGTTTGGCTTAGGTTAAGGGATAGGGTTGGAGCTAGGGTTAGGGCTAATGTTATGGTTAGGTTTAGGGCGAGGTTTAGGGTTGAATCTATTGTTAGGTCTCAGATTAGGGCTATTTTTGTGTTAGGGTTAGAGCTAGGGTGAGGGCTAGTGTTACAGTTAGGTTTAGGGCTAGGTTTAGGGTTAGATTTAGAGTTCAATCTAGTGTTAGGGCTCAGATTAGGGCTATTTTTGTGTGAGGGTTAGAGCTAGGGTTAGGGCTATGACTAATATAAGAACTAGGGTTATGATTAGGGTTAGTTTTGGGGTTAGGGTTTGGGCTAGGTCCAGTGTTAGCATTAGCTTTAGGGTTAGGATGATATTTAGAGCTAGGGTTAGTGTTCCGATATGAGTCTGGGTGATGATTAGTTTTAGTCCTAGGACTCAAATTTGATCTACTGTTATGGCTAGTTGTAAGGTAAGGGTTTGAATTAGGTTGAGGTTTAGGGGTAGAGCAATGGATCAGTTTTGTTATAGGGCTAGAGCTAAGGTTAGAACTAGTTGTAGTATTAGCAATAGTGTTCAAATAGTGGTATGGTGAAGTTAAGGCTTAAGGTTAGGGTTAGATTTAGAGTTATGGTTAGATCTAGGGTTACTGCTATGCCTGAGGTTAGGGCTAAGTTTAGGCCTAATGTTAGGGTTACAGTAATGGATAGGGTTAGAAATATAAATAGGGCTAAGTTGAGAGTTAGTTTTAGGACTAGGGTTAGGAGTTCACTTAGGGTTAGCGCTATATTAGGGCTAGGATTAGTGCTAGGTTTAGTGTTAGGTTTAGGCCTATGGTTAGGGCAATGGTTAGGGTTAGTGTTAGTGTTAGTTTTAGGGTTAGTTTTAGGGTAAGGGATGGGGTTATAGCTAGGTTCAGGGTTAAGGCAAGGGTTAAAATTAGGGATAGGTCTAGGGTGAGGGTTTGGGTTAGGATTAAGGCTAGGTTTAGGACTAGGATGAGAGCTAGGGTTTGTGTTAGGGTTAGGCCTATATTAGGACTAGGGCTAATATGAGGTCTATGGATATTATGGTTAGGGATAGTTTCAGGTTTAGCTTTATGGCTAGGTATACTGTAAGGATTAGGTTGAGGGATAGGGTCACTTTTAGAACTAGGGTATTGTTAGGGTCAGGGTCAGTGTTAGGGTTTGTTTAGGTTAAGGTTTAGTGTTAGAGCTCAAATTAGCATTAGGATTAGGTTTAGGGTTAGGGTAATGGATACAGTTAGGTTTAGGTTGCAGATTAGGTTTAGGGTAATGGATAGGGTTAGGGTTATAGATAGGGTTAGGGTTATCCTAGGGTTAGCATTAGGGTTAGGGTTAGGGATAAGGTAATGTATAGGATTAGAGGTAGGTTTAGGGCTAAGATTATGGTTAGTATTAAGGCTAGGTTTAGGATTAGGTTTAGGTTTAGGGTAAGGTTTCAAGCTAATGTTAAAGCTTGGATTAGGGCTAAGATTTAGATTAGGTTAAGGCTAGGATTAGGGCTATGGCTAATGTAAGATCTAGGGTTATTATTTGGGTTAAATTTAGGGTTAGTGTTTGGCCTAGGTCTAGCGTTTGCATTATCTTTAGGCTTAGTGTGATATTTATAGCTAGGGTTAGTGTTAGGATATAAGTCAGGGTCAGGGTTAGTTTTAGGTCTAGGACTCAAATTAGAGTAAAGAGGTTATGGCTAGGTGTAGAGTTACAGTTTAGGTTGAGGTGTAGAGTTAGGGCAATGGCTCTGTTTTGTCTTAGGGCTTAGGCCAGGGTTAGGGCTAGTTTTAGGATTAGCAATAGTGTTAGGTCTAGTGGTAGGGTGAGGTTTAAGCCTAGGTTTAGAGTTAGATTTAGAGTTATGGTTAGGTCTAGGGGTTGGTCTGGGGCTAGGATTAGGGCTAAGGTTAAGGCTTGTGTTAGGGTTAGAAAACTGATAGGGTTAGAACTAGAAAGAGGGCTAGGGCGAGTGTTAGAGATAGTTTTAGGCCTAGGGTTAGGGGTAGGGGTAGGGCTAAATTAGGGCTAGGATTAGCACTAGGGTTAGTGTTAGGGTTAGGCCTATGTTTAGGGTTAGAGTTAGGGTTAGTGTTAGGGTAAGAGTTAGGGTTAGAGTTAGGGGAAAGGATGGGGTTTTAGCTAGATTTAGGGCTAATGTGAGGGTTAAAATTAAGGTTAGGGATAGGGTCAGGGTTCAGGTTAGGATTAAGGCTAGGATGACGTCTAGGGTTTGTTTTAGGGTTAGGGCTAGTCTTAAACCTAGGACTAATGTCAGGTCTAGGTATATGGTTAGGGTTAGTTTTTGGGTTCAGTTTTGTCTAGGCCAAGTGTAAGGGTTAGGTTTAGGATAAAGGTCAGTTTTAGAGCTAGGTATATTATTAGGGTCTAGGTCCAAGTAGAGTTTGTTTTACGTTAAGATTTAGGGTTAAGACTTGATTTAATGTTAGGGTTAGGGTTAGGGTTAGGTTTAAGGCTTGATTTAGTGTTACAGTTAGGGTTCAAGTTAGGTTAGAGTAATGAAAAAGGTTATTGTTAGGGATAGAGTTAGCATTAGGTCTAGGGTTAGCATTTAAGTTAGGCTTATCTTTAGGATAATGGATAGGTTTAGAGCTAAGGTTAGAGCTAGGGTTAAGTTTAGGATTAGGGATAGTATAGGGTTAGGCCTAGGGTTAAGGTTAGGGTTAGGTTTAGGGTAAGTGTTAGCATTAGAGCTAGGGTTAGGGCTAGGGCAAGTGTTAGGGTTAGGGTTAGGTCTAGGGTTAAAGTTAGGGTTACAATTAGGGCTAGGATAATGGCTAGGTATTGTGGGAGTTTTATGGCTAGCATTAGGGCTATGGGTAATGTAAGAGCTAGGATTATGTTTATGACTAGTTTTAGGGTTATTGTTATGGATAAATCTAGTATTAGGGTTAGGTTTTGGGTTAGGATAAGGTTTAGAGCTAGGGTTATTATTATTATTATTAGGGTTATTATCCTAACCCAAACCATACCCTGAATCTGACCCTAATAATATCCCTAGCTCTAAACCATACCCTAAACCTTAACCTAAGCTTTACACTATACCTAGCCATAATCATAACCCTAAATCTATCGCTAAATCTAAACTTAGACCTGACATTAGCCCTAAACTTAGCCTTAATCCTAACTCTAACCCTAACCCTAGCCTTAACCCTAACCTTTTACCTCATCCTAGCCCTAGCTCTAACCCTATCCCTTACACTAAGACAAACCTTCACCCTATTGCTACCCTAGTCCTAACCTTAATCCTTACACTACCCCAAACACTAACTCTGTTACTAGTCCTAACCCTAGCCCTCATTCTAGCTCTAAACTTAAACCAACCCTAACCCTAACCATGACCCTTATTCTGACCCTAACAATAACCCTTGGTTTAAACCTGACCCTACCCCTAAACTGAAACCTAATACTAGCCCTACAGGTAAACCTAAACCTAAATCTACACTAACACTAGCACTAGACCTAAATATAATCCTACATATAGCGATAACTCTAGCCCAACCTAACAATAACCCTTAACTTAACCCAAACTCTAACTCACTCTATACTTAACCATAGTCCTAATTATGGCCATAACCCTAAAACTAACCCGAACCTGAAGACTGACCATTACCCTAACACAAACCTTAACTCTAAATATTATCCTAATCCCAAAACTAACCCTAATACTAGACTTAACCTAAAACTAGCCATAATCATAACCCTAGCTTTTAGATTACCCATAAACCTAACACTAGCTCTAAACTTAACACAAAACCTAGCCCTAATTGTAGCCATAAACCTAAACCTAAGCATAACCATAAACTTAAACCTAGCCCTAACCCTAACCCTAACCTTCGCCCTAGCCCTAACCCAAACTCAAACCCTAAACCTTACCCTAAACATAACCCTAGCCCAAACCCTAAATGTCACCCTAACCCTAGCTCTAATTCTATCCATTACCCTAACCATAACCGTAAACCTAATGCTAACCCTAGCCCTATTCCTAACCTTAAACCTACCCTAGCCCTGACTTTAAACTAAACCTCACACTAGCCCTAACCTAGCTTGATCCTTAACCCTTACACTTAACTTAACCATAACACTAACCCAAGGCCTAAATCTAACCCTAACCCTAGCCCTAATCCTAAACTTAACCCTAGCCCTAACACTAGATCGAACCCTACCCATAACCCTAACCCTAAACCTAACCCTAACGATAAACCTAGAAATAAACATAAACATACCCTAACACTAAGCATAAACCTAACCCTAGAACTAACTGAAACCTAACCTCAAACCTAACCCTTAACCTAGCTCAAATCCTAACCCTTATCCTGAATCTAACCCTACCCTAACCCTAGAACTAACCCTAATTCAACCTGACATCTAACCCTATCAATTACCCTAACACTAATGTTAATCCTAGCCCTAACTCTAACCCTAACCAAAACCAATACCCTAAACCTAACCCTAGCCCTAGAACTAACCCTAGCTCATACCCTAAACTGTATCCTTATCCTAATCCTAACCCTAACACTAGCCCTAACCTTGACCCTAACCCTAACTGTAGCCCTAATCCCAATCATAAACCTAGCCCTTACCCTAGCTCTAACTCTATAAATTACCCTTAATGATAACTTTAACCCTAATGCTAACCCATGGCCTAACCCTAAACCTACCACAAAACCTAACGATATCCATTACCCTAATCCTAACCTGAAGCCTAAACCTAACCCCTATCAATTACTCTAACCCTAACTCTAACCTTAATGTTAATTTGAGCCCTAAAACTAAACCTTAACCTAACATAAACCCCAAGCCTGACCCTGACTCTAATAATACCCCTAGCTCTAAACCTGACCCTTTCTCTAAACCTAACCCTAAAACTATCCCTAACTGTAACCCGAGACCGAATATTATCCCTAGCCCTAATTCTTGCTCTGAACCTAACACAAAATCTAGACCTAATCCTAACCTTAAACCTAGGCTTAATCCTAACCCAAACCATAGACCTACCCCTAACCCTAAGGCTAATCATAAAACTAGTCCTAACTCTAACCCTAGCACTGAAACAAAATGAAGCAAGAGGCCAAAACCTAAACCTTAACTTAAACCAAACTCTAACACTACACCTAGAACAAACCCTAGCCCTAATTCGAGTCCTAAGTCTAACCTTACATATAACCCTAACTCTGACTCGTATCCTAACACACACCCAATCTCTACACAACCCTAAATTTAAATCAAACCCTAACAGTAACCCTAGCCCTAATTCAAGTCCTAACCTTAACCCTAAAACTAACCATGTCCATGACTCATATCCTAACACTAACCATAGTTATAAATATCACCCTAAACCTAACACTAGAACTATCCCTACCCCTAATCCTAAAACTAACCATAATTGTAACCCTAGTTCTTACATTAGACATTTCCCTAACCTTAGCCTTAACCATAACACAAAAACTAGCACTATTCTGAGATCTAAACCTTAGCTAATCCCTAACTGTAACCCTAAACCTAACCCTAACAATAGCTCAAAGCCGAACCCTCACCACCTTAAACATAGACCTAGACCTATCCCTAAATTTAACCCTAATCTTAGCCCTAACCCTATACTTAACCCTATCTGTAAACCTAGCTGTAAACCTACCCATTACCCTAACCCTAACAGTAAACCTATTGATAATCCTAGCCCGAACCCTAATGTTAACCCTAACCCTAACCGGAAAACTACCCCTAGACGTAAACCTAAATGTAACACTCGCCATAACCCTAACCCTAGCTCAAACCCTAACCCTTATCATACCTAAACATAACCATAGCCCTAACCCTAACCCTAAACGGAAATCTAACCCTAACCCTAATCCTATATCTATCTGTATTCATTACTCGAAACCTAAACTTAATGATAACCCTAACCCTAGCCCTAACCCTACCAGAATCCTATCGCTAGACTTAACCCTAACCAAAACCCTACAAAAATCCAATCCCTAGACCTAACTCTAATCCTAACCCTACCATAATTCTATCTCTAGATCTAACCCTAAACCTAACTCTCATGCTAGCCCTAACCCGAGCTCAATACCTAACCCTTATGCTAAACATAACCCTAAACCTAAACCCAGTTCTAACACTAACCCTAACCCTAACTCAAGACCTATTCCTAACCATAACCCTAGTTCTAAAGTTAGCTATAACCCTATCTATTACCCTAAACATAACTCTTACCCAACTGCTAACCCTAGGCCTAACCCTAACCCTATCACTAACCCAAACCCTATGAATTACCCTAAACCTAACCTGAACCCTAAACCAAACCCTATCATTACCCTAACCCTAACTCCAATGCTTGTTTGAGCCCTAAACCTAAATCCTAACCTAAACCAAACGATAACCCTGACCTAAACCTAATAACTCCCCTAGCTCTAAACTTGACCTTACTCTAAACCTAACACTTACACTAGATGTAGCAATAAACCTAACCCTAAAACTATCTTTAACCATAACCTTAGACCTGATGTTAGTCCTAGCCCTAATCTTAGCCTTAACACTAAAGCAAACACTAGTCCTTATCCTAGGCCTAAACCTAGCCTTAATCATACCCTTAACACTAACCCTACCCCAACCCTAACTCTAACCCCCACCCTACCTCTAAACCTAGCTACAATGCCATCCCTTATCCTAAATTTAACCCTAACCCTAACCGTAATGATAGCCCTAAGCTGAACACTAAACCTAGCTCTAATCCTAGCCCTAATTTAACTATATTCCTGACCATAACCCTAACCCTTGCCCTAAGACTAACTCTAATTTTCACACTAACCCTACCCCTAGATCTAACCCTATTCCTTACTGTAACCCTAAACTTAGCCCTAACCCTAGCCCTAACCCTTGCCCTATTCTTAGTCCCAGTCCTAACCCTAGATCTAATCCTAACTATAAATGTAACCCTAACACTAAGCCTAAGCCTTACACTAATACTAGCCCTAATCCTAATTGTAAAAGTAACCCTAACCCTAATCCTAGGACTAAAACAAAACTGAGCAGTAGCCCTAACCCTAAACCTTAACTTAAACCAAACCCTAAAACTACAACTACACCTATCCCTAGCCCTAATTAGAATCCTAACCATAACCTTAAACTAACCCTGACCATGACTCATATCCTAAAACTCACCCAAGCTCTAAACACCACTCTAAACTTAAACTGAACCCTAACAGTAACCCTAGACCTTCTTTGAGTCCTTACCATAACCGTAAAACTAACTCTGACCATGACTCCTATTCTAATACTAATCCTAGCTCTAAATATCAACATAACCTTAAAACTAACCCTAACACTAGAGGTCTAACCCCTAAAACTAACCCTAAATTGAGCTCTAATTTTAAAACTCGTTCTTACATTAGCCATTTCCCTAGCTTTAGCCCTAACTCTAACAGAAAAAAATAGCCCTAACTGAGCCCTAAACCTAGCTTCAACTCTACCCCAAATGCTACCCCTAACACTAGCTCTAACCCTGTCCCAAAACATAAGCAAAATGCTAACCCTAATGGTAACCCTAGACCTATCCCAAATCCTAAGTCTAACAAAAACCCTAACTCAATTAATAGTCCTAAACCTAGCCCTCATTCTAGCTCTAATCCTATCCAAAACCCTAACCCCGACCCTTATTCTGACCATAACACTCACCCTAGGTCTAAACCTGACCCTAACCCTAGAACAAACCCTAACACTAGGCCTACCAATACTTACACCTAAGCCTAACTCTATCACAAGCCCTAGACCTAAACATAATCTTAAATCTAACCTTAACACTAGCCATAGACTTACGAAAAAAAACATAGTCCTAGCCCTAACAATAACACTTAACCTAACGCAAAGACTAAACCTAATCCTAGACATAATCCTAATCCTCATTTTGGCTTCACCCTTAAATCTATCTCTGATCTGAACACTGACCCTCCCTTTAACACTAAACCTATCTCTAAACCTAACCCTAAATGAAAACCTAAACCTAACACTACACATAGCTATAACCCTAACCATAAAACTAGCCCTAATTATAACCCTAGCTCTTACATTACCCATAGCCTTAACCTTATGCCTTAACCTAACACAAAATATAGAGCGAATCCTAGGCTTAAACCTAGCCCTAAGTGTAACCGTAATCCTAACCCTAGCCTTAGTCCTAACCCTAAAGCCTGATCAAAGCCTGATCCTTACCCTAAATATAAACTTAGACCTATCCCTAACTCTGAAGCTAACCCTAGCCCTATTTCTAACTTTAACCCTAGCCCTAAAGCTAGCTCTAAACCTACCAATTACACTAACCCTAACCTTAACCCATTTAATAGTCCTAACCGTAGCCCTCACTCTAGCTCTAACTATATCCCAAACCCTAATGCTAACCCTGACCCTTATTCTGACCCTAACGCTAACCCTAGGTCTAAACCTGACTCTAAATCTAGACCAAACTTAACACTAACTCTAGACCTAAACCTAATTCTAAATCTAGTCTTAACTCTAGCCCTAGAACTAAACAAAAACCTAGACCTAACAATAACCCTTAACCTAACCCAAAAAATAAACCTACTCCTAGACCTAAACTTAGCCTTAATTCTGGTTCTAAACCTAATTGTAACTCTAACCCGAACACTGACCCTGCCTTTAACAGTAAATCTATCTCTAAACCTGACCCTAACCAAAAATATAAACTTAACAATAGACCTAGCCATAACCCTAACAATACAACTAGCCCGAATCATAACGCTAGCTCTCACATTATACATAGCCCTATCCATTCGCCTTAACCTAACACAAAACCTAGAGCAAATCCTAGGCCTAAACCTAGACCTAAGCCTACCTCTAACCCTAATTCTAGCCCTAACCCTAATCCTAACCCTAGCCTTAGTCCTAAAGCCAGCTTGAAGCCTAACCCTTACTCTAAATATAAACTTAGACCTATCCCTAAATCTAAAACTATCCCTAGCCCTAATCCTAACCTTAATTCCTAGACTTAAACCTAGCTCTAAACCACCCATTACACTAATGCTTATCCTAACCCTATTGATTACCCTAGCCATAACCCTAACCCTAACAAAAACTAATCCTGGTCCTAACCCTAAGCCTAACACTCACCAGAGCCCTAAGGTTAGCTCAAACCATAACCGATACCATAATCCCAAACATAATCATAGCCTTAACCCTATCCTTAAAATTAAATTTAAACCTAACCCTACACCTAAACCTATATATAACCATATCCATTACCCTAACCCTAATCCTAACCCTAATGATAACCCTAGCCATAATACTAACCCTAACCCTAAATTAACAGTAATCCTATCCCTAGACCTAACACTGAACCTAACCCTTGACCTAGCCCTAGCCTTAACTCTAGCTCAAACCCTCACCCTTACCCTACATGTAACCCTAGCCCAAACCCTAACCCAAATCCTAGCCTAACCCTTACCCTAACTCTTTCGCTAGCACTAATTCTAACCCAAACCCTCAACCTAGCCCTAACCCTTACTCAATCCCTGTCCCTTACCCTTAACCTAACTATAAGACTTTCCCTAAGCCTAAACCTTACCTTAACCCTATCCCTAATCCTAAACGTAACCCTAGCCTTAATCCTAGCTCTAACCTCACTCATTACCCTAATCCTAAACATAAACCTCAAGATAACCATAGCCTTAACCCAAAATCTTTTCTAATCCTAACCATAAACCTAACCCTAGACCTAACTTTAAACATAATCCTTGCCATAGTCCTAACCTTAGCTCAAACCCTAACCATACCCTAAATCTAACCCTAAAACTAGTGATAAACCTAACCCTAATCTTAACCCAACATCTAACCCTGTCCATTACCCTAAACCTAATG
The DNA here is from genome assembly GCF_001458135.2 of Marmota marmota marmota. Lineage (NCBI taxonomy): Eukaryota > Metazoa > Chordata > Mammalia > Rodentia > Sciuridae > Marmota > Marmota marmota. The sequence continues at coordinate 811,329 of NW_026004534.1, read as the reverse complement.
GTAACCCTAGACCTAATTATAATACTAAACCTAACCCTAACCATTACCTTAACCCTAAACCTAACCCTAGCCTTAGCACTAAACCTAGCTCAAACCCTAAAGTGTACCCTAAACCTAACCCTAACCCTAGACTTAACCCTAACCCTAAGCCTAACTCTAGCCATAATCCTAACCATAACTCTATCCCTAACACCAGCTCTAACCCTATCAATTACCCTAACAATAACCATAACCCAAATGCTAACCCTAGGCTTAACCTTAACCCTAACCTTTACCCTAAACCTAATCTGAATTCTAAACCTAACCTGAAGCATAAACCTAACCCTGTTCATTACCCTAATCCTAACTCAAACCATAACACTAATTTGCCCTAACCCTAAACCTTAGAAAACCCAAACCCAAAACATGACCCTGATAATTTTAATACCCTTAGCTCTAAACCTGAACCTTACCCTAAACCTAACTCTGACATTAGACCTAGCCATAAACCTTACCCTAAAACTATCGCTAACTGTAAACCTAGACATGATATTACCCATAGTGCTAAAACTTGACATAACCCTAACACAAACTCTAGCCCTCATCCTAGACCTAAACCTAGCCTTGATCGTAACCTGTACCCTAAATTAGCCCTATCCCTACTTTTACCCTCGCCCTAGATCTGAACCAAGCTATAACACAATCCCTTCACCTAAACTTAACACTAACCCTAGCCCTAGACCTAAACCTACAACTAACCCTAGACCTGATCCTAGCCCTAATTTAGCCCTAACCCTAACCCTAAAAAACTAGCACTAATACTAACTCCAACTCTTAGTCTAGCCCTATTCCTAGTTCTAACCCTATCTCTTATCATAACCCTAACACTTGCCCTAACCTTAACCCTAACCCTAGCCTTAGCCCTAACCTTAGATCTAACCATAACTGTAAATCTAACCCTAAACCTAACCGTAAAACTCACACTAACATTAGCCCTAACACTAACACTAATTCTAAAACTAGCCCTAACATAGTTCTAGCCCTAAAAAAAAGAAACTGAGCCATAGTCCTAACCCTAAACTTTAACATAAAACAAAACTTAACCCAACACATAGCCCTAACCCTAGCCCTAATTCCAGTCCTATCCTAACCATAGAACCAACCTTGACCCTGAATCTGACCCTGTAACTAACCCTATCTCTAACATCATCCTAAAAATAAACCTAATCCTAAACCTAGACATAGCCCTAAACCCAATGCTAAAAGTAGCCCTAATTATAACCCTAGTTCTTACATTAGCTGTAGCCCTAACCATAGCCCTAACCTAACCCAAAGCATAGCCCTAATTCGAGCCCTGCACCTCATTTTAACCCTATAATTAACCCTGGCTCTAGTCCTAAACATTACCCTAAACCTAAACCTAACCCTAAAACGTGCCCTAACCCTAAGCCTAACCCTAGCCTTAATCCTAAGCATAAACCTAGACCTAATCTTAGCTTTAACACTATCCATTACCCTAAACATAACCCTAAACCTAATGCTAACTGTAGGATAAACCTAACCCTATCTCTTACCCTAAATTTATCCATTACCCTAAACCTAACCTGAACCCTAAACCTAAACATATAAATTAACCTAACTTTAGCCCTAAACCTAATGATAATTAGAGCCCTAACACTTAAACTTAACCTAACCAAACCATACCTGTAACCGTGAACCTAATAATAACCCTCTCTCTAAAACTGACCCTAACCCTCAACCTAACACTTACACTAGAACTAGCCATACACTTCACCCTAAAACTAACCCTAACAATAAACCTAGATCTGACATTAACTCTAGTCTTAATCCTAGCCCTAACCCTAACAAAAAACCTAGCCATAATCCTACCACTTAACCTAGCCTAATTCTAACCCTAACCCTAACTATAGCCCTAAAACTAGGCCTACCCTTAACACAAATCCTAGCGCTAAGCCTAGTACTAATTTTGACCTAACCCTAACCTTAGACCTAAGACTAACTCTAATTCTCACTGTAGTCTTATCCCTAGTTTTAAACCTATCTCTTAAAATAACCCAAACCATAGCTCTAAACTTAGTCCCAACCCTAGCCCTAACTTTTGTCTTAGCCCTAAACCTAGATCTAATCCTAACTCTAAATCTAACCCTAACTCTAAGCCTAAACCTCACCCTAACACTAGCCCTATGCCTAATGCTAATTGGAAAACTAGACCTAACCCTAGCCCTAGCACTCAAATAAAACTGAGTCATAGCCTTAACCCTAAACGTTACCCTAAATCAAACCCTAAACCTATATCTAGCCCTAAACCTAGTACTAACTCGAGTCCTAACCCTAACTCTAGAACTTACACTTACCCTGACTCGGATCATAACACTAACCCTGGCTCTAAATATCACCCTAGCCCTAAACATCACTCTAACCCTAAACCTAACCCTAAAAATAACCTAATTGGAACTCTAGTTCTTAAATTAGCCATGGCCCTGCCCTAACAAAAAACCTAGCCCTAATCTGAGAACTAAACCTAGCTTTAAACCTAACTCTAACCTTAACCCTAGTCCTATCCCTAACCCTAATAATATCCCCAACCCTAGCTCTAAACCTGTCCCTTTCCCTAAGCCAAACCCTCACCCTAATGCTACCTTAGTCTTAACCCTAATCCTTAGCCTACCCCAAACCATAACTCTAATACTAATCCTAACCCTAGCCCTCATTCTATCTCTAACCTAATCCAAATTCTAATCCTAACCCTGAACCTTATTCTGACCCTAACTCAACCCTAGGTTTAAACCTGACCCTAAACCTAAACCGAACCCTAACATTAGCCCTACGGGTAACCCTATACCTAAACCTAACCCTAACACCAGACCTAGAAAAAAGCCTAATCCTAAATCTAGCCCTAACTCTAGCACTAGCCCTAAACAATAACCTAGCCCTAGGCCTAACAATAACCCTTAACATAACTCAAACAATAACCCTACCCCTAGAGCTAATCCTAGCCCCAATTCTGGCCCTAACCCTAACCCTAACCCTAACCCCAACAATGACTCTAATGCTAACACAAATGTAGCTCTAAACATTCTGCTAACCCAAAATCTATCCATAACCCTAACACTAGACCTAGCCATAATCCCAACCCTAGCTCATTCACTACCCATAGCCCTAATGCTAGCCCTCAACCTCACACAAAACCTAGCCCTAATCCTAGCCCTATCCTAGCCCTAAGCCTAACCCTAACACTAACCCTAGACTGAACCCTAACCCTAACCCTCGCCCTAGCCCTAACCCTAGGTCAAACACTAACCCTTAACATAAACATAACCCTAGCCCTTACCCTAACCCTAATCCTATCCCTAATTCTAACCATAACCAAACCCAAACCCTAGCTCTAAATCTATCCATTACCCTAAATATAAACGTAACCCTATTGCTAATCCTAGCGCTAAACTTAACCCTAATCCTAAACCTAGACCTGACACTAATGCTAACACTCGCCCTGGCCCTAACCATAGGTCAAACAATAACACTTACCCTATACCTAATCCTAACACTTAACTTAGGCTTAACCCTAAACCTACCTTAACCCTAGACCTAATCCTAACCATAACCCTAGCCCTAAACCTATCCATTACCCTTAACATAAGCCTAACCCAAATGCTAACCCTAGTCCTAAATTTAAACCTATCACTAACACTAACCCTATCCATTACCTAAACCTAATCTGAGTATTAAACCTAATGCTATCAATTAGTCTAACCGTAACCCTAACACTAACGCTAATTTAAGCACTAAACCTAAACCATAATCCAAACCAAACTCTGAACAATACACTGACTCTAATAATACACCTAGCTCTAATCCTGACCCTTACCCTAAACCTAACCCTTACACTAGACCTAGATATAAAACTAACCATAGCACTATCCTTAACCAAACCATAGACCTGACATTAGCACTCTACCTAATACTTGCCCTAAACCTATCACAAACCCTAGCCCTCATCCTAGCCCTAAACTTAGCCTTAATCCTAATCCGAACCCTAACCCTAGCCCAATTCCTAATTTCAACCATCACCCTCATTCTGAACCTAGGTATAACCACATCCTTTTCCTTAACCCAAACCCTAACTAAAACTTTCACTAAACCTACTCATAGCCCTATCACTAGGCCTAACCATAACAGTAAACCTAACTTTAATCCTAGCCCTAATTTATCTCTAAATGTAACCATTACTCTAACCCCAGTCCTAAGACTAACTCTAACTCTCGAGCTAGACCTACTTCTTGTACTAACCTTATCTGTTACCATAACCCTAATACTAGCCCTAAGCTTAGCCCTAACCCTAGCACTAACCCTAGATCTAAACATAATTCTAAATCTAACCCTTACCCTAAGCCTAAACCTCACCCTACCACTAGGCCTAACACTATCGCTAATCCAAAAACTAGCCCTAACCCAAGCCCTACACCTAAAACAAAACTGAGCCATAGCCCTAATGCTAATCCTAACCTAACAGTAACCATATACCTGACATTAGCCCTATCCCTAATTCTTGTTCTAACCTTAATGCAAAACCTAAACCTACACCTACTTTTATCCCTAGCTCTAATTCGAATGTTATCCCTAAACCTAAAACTGATACTGACCCTGACTCTGACCCTATCACTTGCCCTATCTCAAATCATCACCCCAAAATTAAACCTAATACTAACACTAGACCTAGCCCTAACTCTAACCCTAAATCTAGCCCTCATCATAATGCTACTTCTTACACTACCGATAGCTCTACCTTAGCCCTAAACTAATCTAAAAACTAGCCCTAATCTGACCCCTAACCCTAGTTTAACCCTAACCCTAACCCTTACCCTAAACCTAGCCTTAATCCTATCCATAACCCTAGCCCTAACCCTAGCTCTAATCATATCCATTACCTTAACCTAAACCCAACCCTAATGCGAACCCTAAGATAACCCTAACGCTATTCATAATTCTATCACTATTATCTAAACCTAACCTGAACCCTAAACAAAACCCTAAACCTACCCCTAACGTTAATTTGAGTTCTAAACCTAAACCTTAACCTAAACAAAACCTAACCCTTTTCCTGAACCTAACAATTCCCCTATCTAAAACTGAACCTAACCCTTAATAACCTAACCCTTACACTATACCTAACAATTAACTTAACCCTAAAACTATACCTAACCATAACACTAGACCTGACTTTAGCCCTAGTCCTAATGCTAGACCTAATCCTAACAAAAACTGTAGCCCTAATCCTGGCCACAAACTTAGCCTTAATCCTAACCCTAACATGAATACTAGCCCTAAACCTAAATTGAACCTTCACCCTAGGCCTAAACCTAGCTATAACATCATACCGTACCCTAACCCTAATCCTAACCCTGGCCCTAAACCCATGCCTAGCCCTCATAGTAACACTTCCTCTAATTCTATCCATAATTTAGCCCTAAACATAAACTTAACCATATCCCTAGCCCTAAAACTAAATCTAACTCTCACACTAGCCCTGTCCCTAGTTTTAAACTTATTCCTTTCTATAAGCCAAAGCCTAGCCCTAACCCTAGCCCAAACCTAGCCCTAAAGTTAGGCCTAGCTGTAAACGTAGATCTAACCCTAACTCTAAATCTAACCCTAACCCTAAACCTAAACCTCACCCTAACAGGAGCCCTAACCCTAATGCTAATTTGAAAACTTGCCCTAAGCCTAGCAATAGCCCTCAAACAAAACTGAGCTATAGCCCTAATCGTAACCCTTAACCTAAACCAAATCCTAATGCTAAACCCAGCCCTAACCCTAAACCTACAAATAATATGGACCCTGACTCTGAACCTAAAACAAAGCCTAGCTCTAAATATCACCCTATCCCTGAACTTAACCCAAACACTAGATCTAGCCCTAATCCTAAGCAGAAAACTAGCCTTAATCGTAAAACCAGTTCTTACATTAGCCATAACCCTAACCCTAACACAAAACCTAGCCCTAATCTGAGCTCTAACTCTAGCTTTAACCGTAACCCTAACCCTAATGCTAACCCTACCCCAGCTCTAAACTTTTCCCTTACCTTAATTCAAACTCTCATCCTAATGCTACCCTAGTTCTAACCCTCATGGTTAGCCTGCCCCAATCCTTAACTCTATTACTAGTACTAAACCTAGACCTCATTCTATCTCTAACCCTAACCCAAACCCTAACCCTAACCCTGACCCTTATTCTGACCCTAACAGTAACCCTAGGAATAAGCCTGACCCTAATCCTAAACCAAACACTAATAGTAGCCCTATGGGTAAACCAATATCTAAACCTAACCATACACTAGCACTAGACCTAAACTTAATCCTATATATAGCCATAACTCTAGCCCTAGCCCTAAACAAAAACCTAGCCCTAGCCCTAACAATAACCATTAACCTAACACAAAGATAAACCCTACCCCTAGACCTAAACCTAGTTCTAATTCTGGCCCTAAAACTAAATCCAATACTAACCTGAACACTGACTTTACCCTAACATAAACCCTAGCTCTAAACCTTATCCTAACCTCAAAGCTATCCCTAACACAGGATTTATCCATAAACCTAACCTTCAAACTAGCCATAACCATAACCCCAGCTCTTATATTACCCATAGCCCTAATGCTAGCCATAAACCTCACATAAAACATAGCCCTAAAGCTAGCCCTAAGCATAACCCTAACATTAACCCAATCAAACCCTACCCTAATGCTTGCTGTAGCCCTTAACCTAGCTCAAACTTTAACCCTTACCCTAAGCCTAACCCTATCTCTAACCATAACCCTAATCCTAACCCAAATCTTAACTGTAACCATAGCCCAAATCTTATATCTAACTTTGTCCATTACTTTAAACATAACCTTAACCCTAATGCTAACCCTAGCCCTAACCCTAATCCTAACCCTAACCAGAGCCTTGACTCTAACCGTAAACCTCACGCTAGCCCTAACCCTAGCTCAAACCCTAACACTACCCTAAACTTAACCCTAAAACTAACCCTAAGCCTAACCCTAATCCTAGCCCTAATCCTAACTGTAACCAAATCCCTAACACTAGCACTAACCCTATCCATTACCCCAAACATAAGCCTAACCCAAATGTTAACACTAGACCTAAACTTAACCCTATGCCTAAGAGTAACCCTATACATTACTCTAAACATAAATTGAACCTGAAACCTAACCCTATCCATTACTATAACCCGAACCCTAACCCCAACGCTAATTCGTGCCCTAACTGTAAACCTTAACCCAAACCAACCCTACTTGGACTCTGACCCTAATAATACACATAGCTCTAAACCTGACCCCTAATTTAAACCTAACCCTTACATTAGACCTAGCCATTAACTAAACCCTAAAACTATCCCTAATTTTAACCCTATACCTGATATTAGCCCTAGCCCTAATCTTAGCCGTAACCCCAACACAAACCCAAGCCCTCATCCTAGCCCTAAACAAAGCCTTAATCCTAACCAGAACCCTCTCCCTATCCCTAGCCCTAATTTTAACCCTTTCCCTAGTCCTGTACCAAGCTATATAACCCCATCCTTGCCCCTAAAACTAACCCTAATCCTAGCCCTAACCATAGGCCTAAACCTAACATTTATCCTAGTGCTAATCCTAGCCCTAATTTAGCTCTAAACTTAACCCTACCCCTAACCCTAAGACTAACACTAACTCTCAACTCTAGCCCTATTTCTAACCCTATCCGTTACTGTAACCCTCACACTAGCCCTAAACTTAGCCCTAACCATACCCATAGCCCTAACCCTAGATCTAACCATAATGCTAAATCTAACCCTAACCGTAAACCTAAACCTCACTCTACCACTAGCCATAACACTATTGCTAATCCTAAAACTAGCCATAACCCTAGCCCTAGCCCTAAAACAAAACCAAGCCTTTGCTCTAACCCTAATATATATNTTAAACTGAAACTAACAGTAACCCTAGCCCTTATTTGAGTCTAACCCTAACCCTAAAAAAACTTTGATTTTTACTCAGATCCTAACAATAACCCTAGCTCTAAATATTACCCTAATATTAACCCTGACTCAACTTTTATCCAAACACTAACCCAAGATCTATATATCACCCTAACCCTAAAGCTAATACTAACCAAGACTGAGCCCAAACCCAAACCCTAAAACTATCCCTAATCATAACCCTTGTTCTTACATTGGAAATAGCCCTAACCCTAACACAAAAATAGCCCTAATCCAAGCCCTAACTATATTCAACCCAAACCCTAACTCTAGCCCTAAACCTAACCCTAAATGTAGCCCTAACCCTATCTCTAACCCTATCCCTTGAGCTAAGCCAAAACATATCCATAATGCTAAATCTAGTCCTAATCCTAATACTTAGCCTAAACTAAACACTAACCCTATTACTAGTCCTAACAGTAGCCCTCATTCTAGCTCTAAACCTAACCCAAACCTAACTCTAAACTTCACCCTTATTCTGACCCTAACACTAATTAGAAGTCTAAACCTGACCCTAACCCTAAACCGAAACCTGAAACTAGCCCTACAAGTAACCTTATAACTAAACATAACACTTGTCCTAGACATAAACCTAATCCTAAATGTAGTGATAATTCTAGCCCTAGACCTAAGCAAAAACTTAGTCCTAGCCCTTACAAAAACCATTAACCTAAAACCAACACTAACCCTATCCCTATACCTAACCCTAGTCCTAATTCTGGCTTTCACCCTGACCCTAACATTTACTTGAACACTGACCCTGACACTAACACTAAACCTAGCTATAATCCCGACCCTAAATCAAAATGTAAATTTAATACTAGACCTAGCCATAGCCCTAAACCTAAAACTAGCCCTAATTAGAACCCTAGATCTTACATTAAACATAGCACTAACCCTAGGCCCTAAATCTAACAAAACGTAGCCCTAATCCAAGGCCTAAACCTACCATAAGCATAATCCTCACCCTAAACCTAGCCCTACCTCTAACCTTAAACCTCATCTTAGTCCTAACCCTAGCTCAAAGCCTAACCCTTATCCTAAACATAACCCTAGGATTATCCCTAACCATAACTTTAACCCTAGCCCTAATGCTAAACTTAAGCATAGCCCTAATCCTAGATCTAACCCTAGCCATTACCTTAACTCTAAACCTAACCCTAAAGATAATCCTAGACCTAACCCTAAACCTAACCCTTGCTGTAGCCCTAACCCTAACTCAAACACTACACCTTACCCAAAACCCAACAGTAATCTAGCCCTAAAACTAAACCTTAAATCTAAGCTTAACACTAAAGCTAAACTTACATCTGACCGATTATATTACAATAAACCTAACCCTAACCCTAATGAAAACCCTAGCCCTAAACCTAAACCTAATCCTGACCACAACTATAACACAAACCCTAGACCTAACACAAAACCTAACCCTCACCCTAGGAATAACCCTAGCTCAAAAACTAACCTTTATGCTAAACTTAACCCTAACCCTACCCTATAAGCTAAGGTTACTATCCCTAACCCAAATCCTAAGCATAACTCTAGACCTAATCTTAACAATAACCTTAGCCCTAACCCTAGCTCTAACCCTATATATTATCCTTATGATAACCCTAATCCTAATGCTAACCCTAGGCCTAACCCTAACCGTTTTGCTAACCTGAAACTTCTCCATTCCTCTAAACCTATCCTGAAACCTATCCATTACTCTAACCCTAACCCTAATGCTCATTTGAGCCCTATTCTTAAACATTAAGCTAAAACAAACCCTAACCCTGATCCTGACCCTAAAAATACACCTAGCTCTAAACCTGACCCTTACCCGAAGCCTAACACTTACACTAGACCTAGACACAAACCTAAACCTAAATCTACGTCTAACTGTAACACTAGACCTGACATTAGCCCTAGCCCTAATTCTAGAACTAAACCTACAACAAACCCTAGCACTCATTCTAGCCCTAACGTAGACATAATCATATCCCTAACACTATCCCTAGCCCTAACCCTAATTCTAACTCTCACCCTACCTCTAAACCTAGCTATAATACCATGCCTAACCTTAAAGATAACCATAACCCTAGTCCTAATGCTTGGCCTAAGCTGAACACTAAACCTAGCCCTAATCCTAGCCCTAATTTAGCCCTATCCCTAAAACTAAACATAAGCCTAGCTCTATGCTTAACTCTAACTCTCATCCTAGCCCTATCCCTATTTCTAAACCTATCCATTACCATAATTCTAACCCTAGCCCTAACCCTTGCCCTATCCTTAGACCTATCCCAAACCCTAGATCTAATGCTAACTTCAATTCTAACCCTAACCATAAGCATAGCCTAACCCTAACACTAGTACTATCCCTAATGCTAATTATATAACTAGTGCTAACCCTAAACCTAGGACTAAAACCAAATTGAGCAATACCCCTAACCCTAAACCTTAACTTAAACCAAACCCTAACACTACACCTAGACCTAACGTTAGGCCTAATTGGAGTCCTAACCCTAACCTTAAAATTTACCCTGACCCTGACTCATATTCTATCAGTCACCCTAGCTCGAAATCCCATGCTAAACTTAAAGGAAATTCTAACAGTAACCTGATCCCTAATTCATGTCATAACCCTAACTTTAAAACGAACCCTGACCCTAACTCATATCCTAACAGTCACCCTAGCTCTAAACACAACCCTCATCTTAAACTGAAACTAACAGTAACCCTAGCCCTTATTTGAGTCTAACCCTAACCCTAAAAAAACTTTGATTTTTACTCAGATCCTAACAATAACCCTAGCTCTAAATATTACCCTAATATTAAACCTAACACACTACCCCTACTCCTCACCCTAACCCTAAAACTAAGCCTAATTGTAACTCTAGTTTTTACATTAGCCATCTACTTAACCCTAACACGAAAACTAGCACTAATCTGAGTCCAAAAGCTAGATTTAACCCTAACTCTAATCCTAACCAGAGCCCTAACCCTAGCTCTAAGGCTACCACGTACCCTAAGCCAAACACTAACACTAATGGTAAACCTAGACCTATCCCTAATCTTTAGGCTAACCAATACCTTAAAACTATTAACAGTCCTAAACCAAGCCATCACTCTAGCTCTAACCCTATCCCACACCCTAATATTAACCCTGATCCTTATTCTGATCCTAAGACTAACCCTAGGTCTAAACCTGACCCTAACCGTAGACCAAGCCCTAAAACTAGCCCTAGACCTAAACCTAATCCTTAATCTAGACTTAACTCTAGTCCTAGACCTAAACAAAAACCTTGCATTAGCCCTAACAATAACCCTGAACCTAACCCAAACACTAACCCTACCCCTAGACCTAAACCTAGTCCTTATTCTGGCTGTAACCCTAACTCTAACTCTAAAGTGAACACTGACCCTGCCTTTATAGTAAACCTATGTCTAAATTTGACCCTACCTGAAAATCTAAACATAACACTATACCTAGCCCTAACCCTAACCCTAAAACTAGCTCTAAATATAACCTTAGCTCTTACATTATGCATATATCTAACCTTAGGCCTAAACCTAATCCAAAACCTAGAGCTAATCCCAGGCCTAAACCTAACCTTAAGCATAACCCTAACCCTAACACTCACCCTAACCCTAACGTAACCCTCACCTTAGTCCTAATCCTAGCTCAAAGCGCAACTCTTACCCTAAACATAAACCTACATCTATCCCTAAAAATAACCCTAACCCTAGTCCTAATCCTAACTTAACCTTAGCCCTAAACCTACGCTTTGCCCTAAACCTAACCTTAAACCTATTGATAATCCCAGGCCTAACCTTAATGCTATAACTAACCAGAAAACTAACCCTAGCCCTAACCCTCAACCTCACATTGCCATAGACTTAACCCTAGCTCAAACCCTAACCCTTATCATAAACCTAAACATAACCATAGCTCTAACCCTAAGCCTAAACCTCCATCTAACCCTAACTATAATCCTAAACCTACATCTAAACCTATCCATTACCCTAACCTTAACCCTACCCCTAATGATGACCTAGCCCTAATCCTAAGCCTAACCCTAACCATACTGTAATCTTATCCCTAGACTTAATCCTAAACCTAACCCTCACCCTAGGCATTATCTTAGCTCAAAACCTAACCCTTATGCTAAACATAACCCTGACCCTAACCCTAGTTCTAACCCTAACCCTAACCATAACTCAAGGCTTATTCCTAACCATAAACCTAGCCCAAAAAAGTAGCTCTAAACTCTCCATTATACTAACCCTAACCCTTACCCTAATGCTTACCCTAGACCTAACCCTAACCTTACCAATTAGCTAAACCTAACCCGAATCTTAAACAAAACCCTATCATTACCCTAACTCACACTCAAATGCTAACTCGAGCTCTAACCCTAAACTCTAACTTTAACCAAACTCTGACTCTGACCCTAATAAATTCCCTAGCTCTAAAGCTGACCCTTACCTTAAACCTAACACTTCACTAGACCTAGCCATAACCATAATCCTAAAACTATCCCAAACAATAAGCCTAGACCTGACATTATCCCTAGCCCTAATCCTAGCCCTAAATTTAACTCAAATCACAGTACTTATCATAGCACTAAGCATACCCTTACTCCTAACCCTAACCCTAACACTAACCTAGCCCTAATCTTAGCCCTAATTTAGCCCTATTCCTAACCCTAGCCCTAACCCTAGCCATAAGACTAACTCCAACTCTCACCCTAGCCCCATCCCTTGTTCTACCCAATCTCTTAGCAGAACCCTAACCATAGCCCTATCCTTAGCCCTAGCCCTAACTAGATTTAACTTTAACTCTAAATCTAATAATAACCCTAAGCTTAACCCTAACCCTAACCCTAAATCTAAATCTAACTTTAACCCTAAGGCTAAACCTAAATGTAACACTAGCCCTAACCCTAATGTTAATCCTAAAACTAGCTCTAACCCTAGCCCTAGCCCTAAAACAAAACTGAACCATAGCCCTAACCCTAAACCTTAACCTAAACCAAACCCTAATGCCAGAGTCCTGCTGGGCAAAATTCATGAGCCACACTTATCAAGCAGGAACAAACTTTATTTTTAGCACCCACGCTGCACCACACGAGCTTCCCAGGAATTCTCCGAGAGCCCAACCGCAACTTCCGGCACTTCCCATGAGCACACTCAACCAGAAATCTTAGGTCATTTTTCAATTTTCTTGCTTTTGAGGCAGATTGGCTGGGTCACGTGGGTGGAGCCAAAAGAGTCCCCCAATGAGTAGCTCCATGGTCTGAAAGGGTGGGGAAAGAGTCCAATGAGGGTCACTATCACTGGAGAGGAGCCAATCACCTGAGCGGGTGGAGCCTGGCCCCTCTATCTTGCCTCTTCAGAGTGGTTTGCTCCTTGCTCCTCCGCCTGAGGACCAGGTCAGCTCTCGCCTCAGCCTGTGCCCAGAGGAGGTGTCTTGGGCAGCGTGGATCCCAGGGCCCCGCTCGCACGTGGCACCCAGGACCTGGCGAGAAGGACGCTGCCAGGGCTGTAGAGGGAGATGAAGACGGGGTGGGCCACCACAAGGGAAGGCACAGAGGAGGACGCAGGAGCCGAGGAGCGGCCACCACCAGGGTGCACGGCCCTCAACATCTCCCCCTCTGTGTTTAATTAAACAACAAGCATGTGGCTTAGGGACTGTGTCTGTCTTAGGTTGTCCAATACTACATATGGTCCTTACCCGTCATTGGATGAGCTGACCTCAAGGTGTCAGTTTCCTGTCTTAGGTTGGTACCATTGCAATTGGATCTTACCCGTCATTGACTACCGGTCCAGCATACAGCCACACCTGTGGATAGGTTTTTGTACAAGTGGGGGAATGAAGTTCTTGGCCTCATCTCTGTTGGCCCCCAAATTTTAGCTGAACGACCATCACAAGCCAATTGATGGCTCCTTTTGGAAAAATTGTACCACCGATGACACCATCAGCAAAAATACGCTGGCACTACCACAAGTCGCTGCACCAACAGATAGTTCACAATGCATACAAGTGATACATAATCTAGGAAAGTTTTGCAAACAGTTCAAAGCAGAGGAATCCATTAATATGTTCATTTCCTCCCAAAGCAAATCGACTTGTTGATTGAGCATCGTTTGTTGAGTTACATTATTCATTGGTGCATCAGTTTATACAGTTTGTTGTGATAGCTATTGCAGAAGCTGTAGTTTGGTTTATCTTTTTCTTCACCAGCACTGGAATGAAGATAGGAATTCTGGCAATAATGGCTAAAGAAAAAAAATGCGTAACATTCCACCAGGCACTAAAAGAAAGCAATTTTCTGAACAATTTACATTATCCTGAACAGAATTAGTAATTATAATGAAAAGGAAAGGTGAAAGTAACCAAAAAGATCTGTTAACCTCCTTTATTGTTCACATATTAAAACAATCCTCAACAGCTGTTTACCCAATTTAAATTAAACCATTTAAAACACATGAATAAGAAAAAAAAAATTATTTGGTTCCACTTTTTTCATGAGCACTCATACGATGTATGGACATACGTACATACAAACATACAAAATAAAACACAAGTGTGCACACATAATATAATACGTACAACACATAACATAATAATAAAGGCTTTGTAACTTTTTACAGGTGAAATCTCCATTGCAATGTTTAAAAACTCCATAGTCAAAATATAGAACTTATCAGCAAAACATTAACCTAGGTCTGTATGAGCTCAAAAAACAAAATAGAACTTCATGATGTGGGAAAGGGAAATAATAAAATAGATATTGAAAAAAGCATCCTGGTTTCATTAGCCTCCAGGTGTGGGAGAACCACTGTCACAGATGTAAAGATAGACTAATGGCGTTCTGGATATCAGCTGTTATGGATTTTAGCCAAATTATCTTCTTTTTGGTCTATAGAAATCACTTTAGTTAGTATCTCTGGAATCCAAATCAGCTGCTGATCTCCCTGTGGAAACACACAAACAGACCCTCGACTCCAGACAATCACTGAGTCAGGACCTTAGTTAATCTCTCTGGAATCCAAATCAGCTGCTGCTCTCCCTGTGGAAACCCACAAACAGACCCCCGAATCCAGATAATCACTGGGTCAGGACCTTTCCATTGTCCAGTTAGAATATCCTTCCAAAGAACCTTGGGCTTATGTACATTTTTTGGACACATATGCCTTTCCACAGCCCTAAGTCCTGATGAATCCAAATTTTAAAAGTTTAGAGTAAAAAGGATTATTTTAAGCTTAACTTTGGGGGATATATACCCCTCCCCAATTCCCTCTTTTTGCTTTAATAAGTACATTTTAATAGTTTGATGACCTCTTTCAACTATGCCTTTTCACTGTGGATTGTATGGGATTCCTGTTATATGAGTAATGCCAAATGATGAGCAAAATTGTTTAAAAGAGGTAGAAGTATAACCAGGGGCATTATCTGTTTTTAACTGTGTTGGAACACCCACAGTGGCAAAATTTTGTAAGCAATGAGCTATAATATCTTTAGTTGTTTCTCCAGCATGAAGGGAACCCATCAAAATCTGGAAGAAGTATCAACTGTAACATGCAAATATTTTAATTTTCCAAATTCTGGCAAGTGTGTGACATCCATCTGCCAAATATGGTTAGGAATCAGTCCTCTAGGGTTGACTCCAAGATTAACTTGTGATAAAAAGGTCACACAATTTTGACATTGTTTTATTATTTGTCTAGCTTGTTCCTTATATACTTTAAAATGCTTTTGTAAAGTATTAGCATTGACATGGAACTTTTTATGGAAATTTGTAGCTTCTTCTAGTGTAGAGAAAATATCTATGTCATGTGTAGTTTTATCTGCTAAATCATTGCCTAAACTAAGGGCTCCAGGCAATCCTGTATGTGCCCTGATATGCCCTATAAGGAATGGATCTTTTCTGTCCCAGATTAGACTTTGTATAGTGGGAAATAAAAAGAAAACAGTAGAGGAAGGGGAAATCTTACCAGCATCTTCAAGGGATACTATAGCATTAACTATATACTGACTATCAGAAAATAATTTAAATACAGAATCTTTAAACATCACAAACCATGTAATTCTGCTTTAAGCTCTACCGTTTGAGCTGATTGTTTTGGGTACTAAAAATGTAAAAGTTTGATCAGGGGTAACTACTGCTGCTGTACCATTATCTGACCCATTAGTGAATATATTTGGAGCATTCATGATAGGTGCGTTTCTTGTCAGTTTTGGAAAAATTAAAGGATGCAATGACCAAAAAGACAACAAAGGATTAGATGGTAAATGGTTATCAAATGAAACATAAGATTTGCACATGATTATTGCCCAAATATTTAACTTATTAGCTAACTCATCTATTTGATCCATAGTATATGGAGTAATAATTTTATTGGGAGAAATTCCAAACACTCCCTTTGCTGCTTTTATTCCTTTGAGTATTAATTGTCCTACAGCCTCAGAATACCTATTAAGAATAGTGTTAGGAGAATAAGATAATTGTATCCATAATAATGGACCTTCTTGCCAAAATACTCCTGTAGGAATATTTTTTGTTGGTAGTACAATAAACAATAAAGGGAAACTTATATCAATTCTATCCAAATGCATATTTTCCATATATGTTTCAATGAGTTTTAATGTCTTTCTTGCTTCAGGCATTAACATGCAGGGTGAATTTGGATCTGATGGGCCTTTTAGGATATCAAATAAAGGTTCCAACTCTCCTGTTGGTATGCCTAGATAAGGCCTTATCCAATTTATGTCTCCAAATAACTTTTGAAAATCATTAAGTGATTTGAGTTGATCTACTCGTATTTGAATTTTTGGTGGATGGACCATGGTTGAGTATAATAGAACTCCTAAATAATTAATTGGAAAATTTAATTGTACTTTGTCTATTGCTATCTCTAGATTATAATTTTTTAATAAGTTTGTAAGTGTGGCATAACATTCTAGCAATGTGTTTTTAGCTTTGTGTGATAATAATACATCATCTATATAGTGAAATATTTGTAGTTTCAGGATTTTGATTTCTAAGTGTTTGGATTACTTTGTTAACATAAATTTGACACATAGTTGGGCTGTTAGCCATCCCTTGAGGGAGTACTTTCCATTTATATATCTGATCATTACCTTCATGATTCTGTGCAGGGATAGTAAATGCAAAACCTGGACTATCGTGTGGATGAATTGGAATTGGAAAAAAAAATCTTTAATATCTATAACTAAAACATACCAGGTTTTTGGCAAAGCAGTCAATTAGGGAATCCCAGATTGAGCAGGGAGTAGGTCCCATAATAACCATCTCATTATTATGGTCTTAAGTCTTGCAATAATTTCCATTTACCAGATTTCTTTTTGATGATAAAAATGGGAGTATTATGGGGAGATACAGAAAGTTGTATATGTCCCTCCGCTAATTGTTGTTTGTCCAGTTCATGGGCTGCTTGTATCTTTTCTTTAGTCAGGGGCCACTGAGGAACCCATACTGGTCTTTCTGATTTCCAAGTAATTTTTATTGTCTCAGTGAACCCTCCTGAAAACCCAATCCATGTCTATCTATTTCTTGATTTATTTGTATTGGTGCCACTATACTTTGTCCTTTTTCACCCAATCCTTTTCCTTTCCTAAAACCTTTGCTAGTCATAATAGTGGGCACATTTGTATTGATGTTATATGTGAATGTTAGTCCTAATTGATCTAGGACACCTTGTCCCCATAAATTTATAGGAAGATAATCCAATGCATATGGATCCTTCAGGATCCTTCCAATCTAATACCATTGCACTTCTATGGGGATTAGTCACCACTCCTAGGCCTCGAAGCATTTGAGTGGCTTGTTGTAATGGCCAATGTTTTGGCCTTTCTTCACGAGAGATGATGCTAAGTTTTGCACCTGTATCCAGTAGTCCATTAAATTCATGTCCTTGAATATTTAGTTTTAGCATGGGGGTGAGAATCAACCTAAATTTAAAGAAAGCATAGCCCAATCTACACCTGTGGAGCCTAATCCCCTGGAACCTCTTTCTACAGTACGAGTGGAAAATTTATCATGTAGGCCAGGTATTATTAATAACTACTATACTATTTCTTGGTGAAATTACTGATATACCCTTTGGGGAACTGGATATAATTTTTATTTCACCTTCATAATCGGGTTCAATTACCCCAGGACTTATCATAAGTCCTTTTAGAGTAGAAGAACTGCATCCCAATAATAAGCCTATTGTTCCTTGGGGAAGAGGCCCTTTTACCCCTGTGGGAATGATTTGAACTCCCATCTCTGGAGTTAGTACTGTTCTGGCAGAGGCACAGATGTGCAATCCTGCACTCCCTCTGGTTTTTCTAGTGAGGGATCTGATGGATAATATGTCATGGGCACTATCCTGATGTTTTTGCTGGGTTACTCCAGTACCCTGTATATTTATGGTCATGGGCCCCAGAGCATTGGACCCTCCTGTCCATTTTTTGGCAATGGAGCCTGATGCCTTTCTCCATGATATCATGGGTACACATCTGGTCCTTCTCCGTTTTTGGAAAATAGTACCCTCTGTGGTGGTTTGAGAACGGCTTTCCTTATCCCAATGTCTCCCTCTATGGCATACTGGGCAAATACCCCGTATTCTACCCCTTTGATACCTACTTTTGTTAAACCCTCCTCCTATGGTTCAATTCTTTTTAAAATGTCCTCTTTGTTCACAATTGTAGCATGTTTTTGGCCTGGCATCTAAAGCATGTTGTACTGTAGCTGCCAAGACTTGCCCTTGTGCATTCATGTCTCTACATAATTTAATATATGTGTTTAAATCTTCATGTTGCCATGGTCTAATGGCTTCCTAGCACCATCTGTTTGCTTGTTCATAGGCTAGCTCTTTAATTAATGGCATTGCTTTTTCATATTCCCAAAAACTCTGGTAGCGGTTTGAATAAGCCTATCTACAAATTCAGCATAAGGTTCATTAGCTCCTTGTATTACTTTAGATAATTGACCTTGTAAATCTCCATGTCCTTGTAAAGTCTTCCATGCCCTAACCGTATCTGCAGCAATTTGTGAGTATATGGCAGGATCATTTGCAATTTGTTGTTGCTGACCCTCATAAGGACCCTTTCCTAACAACATATCTAGATTTCTCTGAGGATAACCAGCAGCTGCATTTCACCTAGCCGTCTCCGTCCAAAATTCCTCATTGGCAACTTTCCATAACAGGTATTGTCCTCCATTTAGCACAGCTTTACACATACTAGTCCAATCTGCTGGTGTCATGTTCAAATTGGTAATGGATTTGACCATGCTTACAGTGAAGGGTGCTTGAGGACCATAGGTTGTTACAGCCTCTTTTAGCTGCTTCGCTGTTTTGAAATCTAAAGCATGGTGAATTTGCTGCCCTCCTGCCTTCTCAAATACAGGGCATGCTAATCTTTGAGGTCCTCTCTCAGGATCTCATCTATCAACAACGGGGGTTGGGGGCCTCCCAGCATATGTTGTCTCCATAGGTGGAGCTGTTGGTTGGACACTTACGCCCTCTGGAGATAGAAAGGTGTTAGTAGCAGCCTTTAACTTCTCCCCTGATGGCTTTTTCTGCTCTAAACTTTCTTACTCTTTCTGACTATCTTGAAAGGCCTCCTCTTTTACTTGATCTAAAATGTCTTCTCCTTGACTAAGTAAACAAGATTGTACCAACGTCCATAACAGTAATGTGCCAACTGGCAGAGTTCCTGGGCTTTCCTTTTCTATTCTTTTTAAATCTTCAATGTATGCCCTAACTGTTCTTGATTTTACTGGGGTGCCTCCTTCCTCTAACAATTTACTTAACATTTTTTCAGTTTGTTTTTTTCTAATTTTTAATTCCATATTTCATTGATGATGATACCCCTCACTAAAATAATGCAAAATAAAACCAAGACAAAATGAAACAAAAATGGAACAAAAATTCATTATATCAGCCTTTCTATCCTCCTGAAATGTCCATCTGTCCTTTCTCCCTAACTGTTCCTCAGACACAAATAATTTTTCCTCAGATATGAGCATTTTTTTTCCTTCTCACCCATCTCCAGGGACAGGCAACTTAAAACAAAAGCAAAACAAAACGAAAGAAGAATCTTAAAATGGCTACCCATCCTCTCACCCTGGCCTCAGGGGCGAGAAGTTTACCTTATCACTTACCCTCAGTTGTTCCCCTATGGGCCACCAAATGCTGCAGTCTGACTGGGCACAATTCATGAGCCACTTGTCAAGCAGGAACGAACTTTACTTTTAGCACCCACGCCGCACCACATGAGCTCTCCAGGAATTCCCCGAGAGCCCAACAGCCACCTCTGTCACTTCCAGCAAGCACACTCAACAGGAACTCTTAGGTCATTTTTAAATTTTTCACTCTTCAGGCAGATTGGCTGGGTCGCATGGGTGGAGCCAAAAGAATCCCCCAATGAGCAGCTCGTCGGTCTGAAAGGGCAGGGAAACAGACCAATGATCGTCACCGCAGAGGAGCCAATCAGCTGATCAGGTTGAGCCTGGCCGCTCTATCTGGTCTCCTCAGAGTTATTTGCTCCTTGCTCTGCCGCCTGTGGACCAGGCCCTCTCTCGCCTCAGCCCCACCCGGAAGAGTCGTCTTGGGCAGCGTGGATGCCCCAGCCCCGCTCACACTCGGCACCCAGGACCGGGCGAGAAGGCCATCACCCTGGCGGCAGAGGGAGGTGGAGATGGGGTGGGCCACAGTGAGGGAAGGCGGGGACACGGAGGAGAAAGCGGGAGCCATGGAGCAGCCGCCACGAGGGTGCATGGCCCTCAACACCCTAACCCTGATTTGAATTTTAATCTGAACCCTAAAACTAACCCTGACCCTGACTCTGACTATAACACTAACCCTAGCTCTAAACATAATCCTAACCCTAAACAAATCTAACACTAGATATAGCCCTAAACCTAAACTTAAATTTAGCACTAAACATAACTCTGGTACTTACATTAACCATAACCCTAAACCTAGCACTAACTTAACACAAAACATAGCCCTAATCCAAGCCGTAAACCCAGTTTTAACCCAAACCTAACCTTAAATCTAGTCCTAATCATAAACATAACTCTAGCCCTAACCCTAGCTCTAACCCTTTCCATTGCCATAAACATAACTCTAACTCTAATGCTAAACCTAGACCTAAACCTAAACTTATCCCTAATCCTAACCCTATACATTACCCTAATCCAAACATAGACTCTAAATCTCACCCTATCATTAACATAACTCTAAACCTAATGCTAATTTGAGCCCTAATTTAAAACTTAACCTATCCCAAACCCTAACCTAGATCCTGACTGTAAAACTACTCCTAGCTCTAAACCTGACCCTAACCCTAAAACTAAGCCTTACACTACATGTAGCCATAAACCTAACACTAAAACTATCTTTAACCATAACCCAAGACCTGATATTATCCCTAGATAAAATCCTACCCCTAAACTTAAATCAAAATCTAGCCCTCATCCTAGCCCTAAACCTAGCCCTAATTATAACCGTAACCTTAACCATAGCCCTAACGTAATTCTAACCCTCACCCTCTCACTAACCCTAGCATTAACAATATCCCTTACCCTAAAATTAACCCTAACTCTAACCCTAACACTGGACCTAAGATGAACACTAAACCTAGCCCTAATCTTAGCCCTAATTTTCCTTAATTCTAATGCTAACCATAGCCCTAAGACTAACTCTAACTCTCACACTAGCCCTAGCCCTAGTTCTAAACCTATTCCTTAACTTAACCATAACCATAGTCCTAAACATAGCCATAAACCTAGCCATAACACTTGCCTAATCCTTATTCCTAGTTCTTACCCTAGATCTAACTCTAACTCTAACAGTAACCCTAAGCCTAAGCCTAACATTAACACTAGCACTAACCCTAACACTAATCATGAAACTATCCCTAACCCTAACCCTAGCAGTAAAACAAAACTGAGTAATAGCCCTAACACTAAACCTTAACATAAACCAAATCCTAATACTACACCTAGATCTAACCCTAGCCCTAATTCAAGTCATAAACTTAATCTTAATCTTAATACTAACCCTGACTCTGACTCATATCCTAATACTCACCCTAGCTCTAAACACCACCCTAACCTTAAACAAAACCCTTACAGTAACCCTAGCCTTATTTTGAGTCCTAACCCTAACGCTAAAACTAAACCTGACCTGACTATTAACCTAAAACTAATACTCACTCTAAATATCACCCTAACCTGAAACATAATCCTAACACTAGAGATTTAACTGCAAAACTTAACCCAAAAATTTACCCTAATTTTAACCCTAGTTCTTAGATTAGCCATTGCCTAGCCCTAAAACTAACACAAAAGTAGCCCTAATATAAACCCTAAACCTAGCTTTAACCCTAAACCTTGCCCTAATCCACACCCTAATCCTAGCTCTAAACCTATCCCTTACCCTAAGCCAAACCCTAACCCTAATCCTAAACCTAATTGTTAACCAAATCAAAACCCTAACTGTATTTCTAGTCCTAACCCTAGCACTCATTCTAGTTCTAACTATAACCCAAATCCAAACCCTAATCCTGAACCGTATTCTGACCCTAATATTAATCATAGGTTTAAACCTGAACCTAACCCTAAACTAAACCCTGACAGTAGCCCTTCCGGTAACCTTATACCTAAACCTAACACTAATACTAGCCCTAGACCTAAACCTAATCCTAAATCTAGCCATAATTCGAATCCTAGACCTAATGAAAAACCTAGACATAGCTCTAACAATAAACCTTTGCCTAAGCCAAACACTAACTCTTCCCCTAGACCTAATTCTGGCTTTAATTCTAACCATAACCCTAACCTGAACCCTGACCCTGACACTAACAGTTACCTTAGGACTAAACAACACCCCAACCCTAAACCTAACCCTAAAACTATACCTAGCCCTAATATTAACCCTAAAACTAGCCTGAATCATAACAAGTTCTTACACTAGCTGTAGCCATAACCTATTGCAAAACCTAGCCCTAATCCAAGGCCCACTCTACCTTTAACCCTAAAGCTAATCCTAATCCTAACCCTAACCCTAACCCTAACCCTAACCCTAAGCCTAAGCCTAGACCTAATCCTTAGCCTAACCCTAACCCTAACCCTAGCTCTAACCTATACATTTCTCTAATGATAACCCTAACCCTCATGCTAAACCTAGGCCAAACTCTAACCCTATTCCTAACCCTAACCCTATATATTATCCTACACTTAACCTGAACCCTAAACCTAAGACTATCATTACCCTATTCTTAACAATAATGCTAATTTGATCCCTAAACCTAAACCTTAACCTAACAAAAACCCTAAACCTGACGCTAACCCTAATAATACCCCTAGCTCAAACTTGACCCTAACCATAAACCTAACCCTTAAAATAGACCTATCTATAAACCTAACCCTAAAGTATCCCTAACTGTAACCCTAGAATTGACTTTTGTCCTAGCTCTAATCCTAGTCCTAACCCTAACACAAAATTTAGCCCACATCCTAGCCATAAACTTCAACTTAATCAAACACCTAACCCTAACCCTAATTATAACCCTCACCCTAGCCATAAAACTAGCTATAATCCAAACCCTCACCTTAAACTTAACCCTAACCCTAAACCTAACACTAACCCTAGCCCTAATCCTAGGCCTAACCTTAACACTAACCCTTGCCTTAAGACTAATTCTAACTTTCGCCCTAGCCTCGTACCGAGTTCTAACCCAATCCCTTACTGTAAACCTAAACGTAGACCCAAACTTAGCTCTAACCCTAGCCCTATACTTATCCCTAGCTCAAATCCTAGATTTAAACCTAACTCTAAATCAAACCCTAAACCTAAGCCTAAACCTCACACTAATACTAGCCCTAACTTTAAAGCTAATCTAAAACTAACCCTAACCCTACTCCTAGCCCTAAAACAAAACAGAGTCATAGCCCTAACCCTAACACTTAACCTAAACCAAACCTTAACCTTACACCTAGCCCTACACCTATCTCTAATTCTAGTCCTAAATCTAACCTAAAAAGTAATCCGGACACTGACTCTGACCCTAACCCTAACTCTAGCTCTCAATATTGTTATAATCATAAACCTAACCCTAACACTAGACCTAGCCCTAATCCTAACCCTATAACTAGCACTAATCATAACTCTACTTCGTACATTACCTGTAGCCTTAACCCTGGACCTAACCTAACCCAAATCCTAGATTAATCTGAGTCCTAAACCTAGCTTTAACCCTAAACTTAAACCTAACACTAACCCAAACAAAAGCCATAATCCTATACATATCCCTAACCCTAATCTTAGGTCGAACACTATCCATTACCCTAATGATAACCCTAACCCTTATGCTAAAAATTAGGCCTTACCTTAACTCTATCCATTACACTAAACCACATCTAAACCCTAAACCTAACCCTGTCATTAACCCTAACCCTAAACCAATTGCTAATTCGAGCCCTAAACCTTATCTCTAACCTAAAACAAACCCTAACCTTGAACCTGACCCTAATAATAACCCAAGCTCTGAACCTGACCCTGACCATAAACCTAACCCTTACACTGAACCAAGCCATAAACCTAACACTAAATCTATCCCTAACTGTAACCCTAGACCTGGCATTAGCCCTAGCCCTAATACTAGCCCTAACCCTAACACAAACAATACCCTTAATTCTAGCCCTAAGCCTAGCCTTAATCATAACCCTAACCCTATCCCTAACTCTATCCCTAATGCTAATCCTCGACCTAACCCTCAACTTAGCTATAACCCACTCCCTTACACTACATGTAACCCTAACTCTAACCCTAACCTGAGGTTTAAACCGAACACTAACCCTAGCCCTAATTTAGCTCCATCCCTAAACATAACCCTAGCCCTATCCCTACGACTAACTCTAACTCTCACACTAGCGTATCACTAGTTCTAACCCTATCCCTTACCATAACCCTAACGCTAGCCCTAATCCTAGTCCTAACCCTTGCCCTATCCTTAGTCCTAGCCCTAACGATAGATCAAATCCTAACTCTAAATCAAACCCAAACCCCAAGCCTAAGCCTAACATTTATAAATACATTTATATTTAGATTCTCTGTCTACAGATGTTGGCTTCAATTATTATTTAGAATACAGTCATTAATTTCATAAAAGGCATACCATTTTGGGTGGTATATAGAGAAATGATGGTCGGGGTAGGATGCTATATTAAGGGGGAAAGGAGTGAGGGTATGAGATTAATCTACATTAACTGTAATGAATAGACAGGGGTAATATATGGAAGAATGTATAAATTCAAATTCCTTATCTGTATTCATAAAATTACCCTATTTATAATTAGTAAAAGTTAGGAGGTTGAAAGTGGGATAGAGGGAGGAAGAAAAAAGAAGAAGTAAATAACAAGGAAAGAAAGAAAGAGAGGGAGAATGAAAATAAGAGGAAATAAGGGGGGTGAGATGGGCCTATGAAATTCTTCTATATTATACTATTCTGGTGATTCAGTTCTTAAAGTCCAATTTCATACAAAGTTCTTGGTTTCAGTATGTTGAGATTGGGAGGGCCAGAAGGGGAAGTGTAGAGGAGAATAGATGATAAGAGTAAGAATATAAAAGTGTCTCAGAACTCTGTTTTCTTCCAGTAGGTGGAGTTGTCTATTCCTAAATTGAGTCTCTGTGCTAAGGGTGGTGGAGGTAGCCAGTTTGAGAGGGCTTGAGCTTCTACCTGGAGCCTTCTACTCTTTATCTCTGAGTTGGAAACCAGGTACCTGTGTAGTTGCTGTTCTGCGTTGATAGCTATGCCTCCCCCAAAAGCTTGGGAGAAAAATCTTTAGTTATCACAGCTGGAAGTAGGGGATTTGGAAACCTGGTATGTGATAAGCTGCAGTCCTTGAACTGAGCCAGTAGCCACAGCCACTGATAGATGGTGAGTAAGGTTTTCCAAGATGGATTCCATCTGTTACCTGTGTAGGGTGTTTGGTGAGGTGGGTGGTTCTGAGACTTCCATCTGATCTGACAGCACATGCGCAGCCAAGACTTCCATCTGTGCAGAGAGCTCTTGCGCTGCCGAGAATTCTGAATTCCGACTGAGCCGAGAGCAACCACACAGCTGAGCCTTCCATCTGCACAGATAGCTCCAGTGTGGCCCTAGTTTTCTTCAAATTTCTATGATATTGGGCAAGATTCATCTTTTACTTAGCCTTACAATGCTCCACAGTTTTGGGCCTTCTTGTTTTAATGGTTCGCTGTCAGGAACAGTTTTTATTTTAAGATTTTCCTTCATTATGGCTTATTGATGTGAATGAAAATTGAGCTGGAAATCTAACAGGTTTTGTAGGAGGTGCTTGAAACTTCACAAATCAGTTCTCAGTGGGCACTTTGTGGTTTCTTTCTTTTGAAGGTAGGCCAAAGCTGAAGCGTGCAAAAGCAACTGTATCTGAGAGCCCTTAAGGAGAAAACACAGAAATATGTATGTACTAAAATAAGTCTCCCAATGATTTGATCAGATTTTTTGATACTGTGCAGTATTCATCTTTAACTTTCCCCACTAGGCTCCCCAAGTTTGGGACATATAGGATCAATGGTTTTCTATACAGGTAAGGGTTAGGGTTAGGGTTAGGGTTAGAGCTAGTGTTATTTTTTTTCAAATTTCTTTGATACTGGGCTGGATTCATCTTTTCCCTAGCATTACTATTCTCCCCAGGTTTGGGCCTTCTGGGTTCAGTGGTTCTCTGTCAGGAACAGTTTGTATTTTAAGTTTTCACTTCATTTTGACCTATATGGGTAAATGGAAATAGAGCTTGAAATCAAACAGAGTTGGTTTGAAAGTTTGCTTGACACTTCACACACTCAATCAGTTCTCAGTGAGCATTTTCTGATTTGCTTCTTGTGGAAGTAGCCCTATGCTGAAATAGAAAGAAATAGCTTTATCTGTGAGTGCTTTAGGATAAATCTTCAATATTTTTTGGTCGAAATACTTTGATATTGTACAGGATTGATCCTTACCCAGCCTTACTAGGATGCTCAATTTGGGGCCTTTAAGTTCAACGGTTCACTGTCAGGAATAGTTTGAATTTTTAGGTGTCACTTCATTATGGCCTATAGGTGTGAATGACAATGAAGATGGAAATCAAACAGTGTTGGTACTAGCTGCTTGATACGTCACAAACACAATTAGTTCTCTGCGAATACTCTCTACTTTCTTTCTATTGAATATAGGCCAAAGAGAAACATGCAAATAACAACTTTATCCGAGAGCACTTTAGGAGACAGCAGGGAAATAAGCATGTAATGAACTACCTCCCAAAATTATTTGGTCAGATTTAATTGATACTGTGCATTTTTCATCTGTTAGCTTGCCCCACTTCGCTTCACAACTTTGAGACTTCTATGATCAAAGGTTATCTAAACAGGTTAGGATTAAGGTTACAGTTAGGGTTAGGGCTAGGTTTACACCTAGTGTTAGGTTTAGAGTTAGTTTTGTTCAAATTTTCTTGATCCTGGGCAGGATTAATCTTTTACCTAGCCTCACAATGTTCCCCAGGTTTGGGATTTCTCAGTTCAATGGTTCGCTGACAGTAATAGTTTGTGTTTTGAGGTTTCAATTCATTTTTACCTATATGGTAAAGGGAAATGGAGCTCGAAATCAAAGAGGGTTGGTGCTAGCTGATTGAAACATCTCACACTCAATCAGTTCTCTGTGTGCACTCTCTGGTTTGTTCCTTGTGAATGTCACCCTAAGCTGAAGCATGCAAAGCAACTTTATCTGAGAGTACTTTAAGGGAAGACAAGAAAATAGGCATGTACTGAACTATCTCCCCCAATTATTTGGTCAGATTTCTTAGATGCCGCACAGATTCACCTATTAGCTTTCCCCAGTAAGCTGCCCACGTTTGGGACATCTAGGATCTCAAACAGGGTTTGTGCTAGCTGCTTGAAACTTCACACATTCAATCAGTTCTCAGTGCACATTCTCTCATTTATTTCTTGTGGAAGTAGCCCAAACCTGAAGTAGAAAGAGACAGCTTTTTCAGTGAGCACTTTAGGAGCAAGCTTCAACTATTTTTGCTTCATTGCTTTGATTCTGTACAGGATTCATCCTTTTCCCATCCTTAGTAGGATCCCCAAGTTTGGGCCTTCAACGTTTGCTGGTTCACTGTTAGAAACAGTTTGAATTTTTAGGTTTCACTTTATTATGGTCTATAGATGTGAATGAAAATGGAGCTGTAAAATAAAACAGGGTTAGTACTAGCTGCTTGAAAGTTCACACACTCAATCAGCTGTCTGGGGTCACTCTCTGGTTTGTTCCTTGTGAAAGTACCATACACTTCAGCATGAAAAAATAATTTAACCAAGAGCACATTAGGAGAAAACAGGGAAATGTGAATGTACTGAAATACCTCCCCCAATTACTTGATCAGATTTATTTGATAATGCACAGGAATTTTTGGTTAGCTTGCCCCACTAGGCTCCTTTATTTTGGGATTACTATGATCAAGGGTTCTCTAAACAGGTTAGGTTAAGTTTAGTATTAGGTTAGGGCTAGGTTTACAGCTAGTTTTTTTATTAGATTTAGTTTTGTTCAAATTTCTTTGATACTGGGAAGGATTCAGCTTTTACATAGACTTACTATATTCACTGGGTTTGGGCCTCTTGGGTCAAGAGTTAGCTGTGTGTAACAGTTTGTATTTTAAGTTTTCATTTTATTTTGACATATGTGGGTAAATGGAAATGGAACTGGAAATCAAACATAGTTGGTGCTTGCTACATCAAGCCTCATACACTCAATCAGTACTCTATGGGCATTATCTGGTTTATTCTTTGTGAAAGTAGCCCTAAGTGTAAGCATGCAAAGCAACTTTATGTGAGAGAACTTTAGGAGAAAATGGAAATATGCATGTGCTGATCTACCTCCCCCAATTATTTGGTTAGATTTCTTTGATACTGTGAAAGATTCGTCTGTTAGCCTGCCCCACGTGGCTCCACAAGAGTGGGACTTCTAGGATCAAAGGGACTCTAAACAGGTTAGGGTTAGTGTTAGCATTAGTGTTAGGACTAGGATTAGACCTAGTGTTAGGGTTAGAGTTAGTTTTGTTTTCAAATTTCTATGATACTGTGCAGGATTCATCTTTTTCATATTTTGACTACACTCCAAAAGTTTGGGCCTCCTACATAAAGGGTTTGCTTTCAGGAACAGTTTCAATTTTCATGTTTCTCATCTTTTTGCCCTATAGGGGTGAGTGGAAATGAAGCTGGAAATCAAACAGGGTTTGGGCTGTCTGCTTGAATCATCACACAATCAATCAGTTCTCAGTGAGGATTCTCTGGTTTGTTTTCTGGGGAAGTAGCCCTAACCTGAAGTAGAAAGAAACAGCTTTATCTCTGAGTGCTTTAGGAGCAAACAGAATACACATGTATTGAAAGAGCTTCAATTTTTTTGGTCAGATTACTTTGATACTGTAGAGGATTAATCCTTGACCTAGCCTTAGTAGGCTCCCCAAGTTTGGGCCTTCAAGATTCAATGGTTTGCTTTCAGGAACAGTTTCTATTTTAAGGTTTCACTTCATTTTGACCTAAATGAAATTGGACCTAGAAATCAAACAGGGTTGGTGCTAACTGCTTCAAACTTCACACACTCAATCAGTTCTCTGTGGGCACTCTCTGGTTTGTTTCTTGTGAATGTATCTCTAAGCTGAAGCAAGCAAAGCAAGTTTATCCAAGAGCACTTTAGGAGAAAAGATGGAAATATAAATATATTGAAATACCCTCCCCAAATATTTGGTCATATTTATTTGATACTGTGCAGGATTCATCTACTAGCTTTCCCCACTATGATCCCCAATTTTGGGACTTCTATGATCATAGGTTCTCTAAACACCTTATGGTTAGGGTTGGGTATAGAGTCAAATCTAGCATTAGAGTTACAGTTAGATGTGTTCAAATTTATTTGATACTGGGCAGTATTCATCTTTTCCTTACCCTTGTTAAGTTCCCCAGTTTTGGACCTTTTCAGTTCAAGTGTTCACTGTCAGGAACACTGTATATTTTAAGGGTTCACTTCATTTTGATCTCTATGGGTAAATGGAAACAGATCTCGAAATCAAACAGTGTTGGGGTTAGCTGCTTGATACTTCACATACTCAATCAATTCCCTGTCAGTATGCTCATTTGGTCAGATTTCTTTGATACTGCACTGGATTCATCTGTTAGCTTTCCCCACTAGTCTCTACAAGTTTGGAACATCTATGATCAAAGGTTGTCTAAACAGGTTAGGGTTAATTTTAGGGTTAGGGTTAGGGCTAGTGTTAGAGCGAGTGTTAGGGTTAGAATTAGTTTTGTTCAAATTTCTTTGATATTGGGCAGGAGTCATATTTTACCTAGCCTTACTATGTTCACCAGTTTTGGGCCTTCTTGGTTCAAGGTTCACTGTCAGGAACAGTTTGAGTTTTAAGGTTTCACTTCATTTGAACCTATACAGATAAATGGAAATGGAGCTAGAAATCATCAGTGTTTGTGCTAGCTGCTTGAAACTTCACACACTCAATCTGTTCTCTGTTGGCACTCTGTGGTTTCTTCCTTGTGAAATTAGCTCTAAGCACAAGCATGCAAAAACAACTTTATCCAAGAGCACTTTATGAAAAATCAGGAAAATATGCATGTCTTGAACTACCTCCCCCCAATTATTTGGTCAGATTTGTTTGATACTTCACAGGATTCATCTGCTTTCTTCCCACTTTGTGTTCCCCAAGTTTGGGACTTGTATGATCAAATCTTTATAAACAGGATAGGTTTAGGTTTAGTGTTAGATTAGGACTAGAATTAGAACTAGTGTTAGGGTTAGAGTTATTTTTTTTTTCAAATTTCTTTGATACTGGGCAGGATTTCCCTTTTACCTAGCCTTTTATGTTCCCCAGTTTTGGGACTTCTAATTTAACTTGTTCACTGTCAGGAACAGTTTATATTTTAAAGTTTCACTTCAAGTTGTCCTACATGGGTAAATGGAAATGGAGCTGGTAATGAAACAGAGTTGTTGCTAGCTGCTTGTAATTTCACACACTCAGTCAGTTCTCTGTGGACACTCTCTGGTTTCCTCCTAGTGAAAGTTTTCCAAAGCTATGGCAATGAAAATTATATTATACAAGAGTACTTTAGGAAAAAAAAAAGGGGGGGGGGAAATCGGCATGAAATAGGCAAGAAACACCTCCCCCAATTATTTTGTCAAAAGTTTTTTATACTGGGAAGGATTCATCTGTTACCTTGCTCTACTAGGCACCCCATGTTTGGGTC
The DNA here is from genome assembly GCF_001458135.2 of Marmota marmota marmota. Classification (NCBI taxonomy): domain Eukaryota; kingdom Metazoa; phylum Chordata; class Mammalia; order Rodentia; family Sciuridae; genus Marmota; species Marmota marmota. The sequence goes on along the minus strand of NW_026004534.1, from coordinate 780,009 downwards.
TTCTATGATCAAAGGTTCTCTAAACAGGTTAGGATTAGGGTTAGGTTAGATTTAGGGCTAGGGTTAGAATTAGTATTGGGGTTAGAGTTAGTTTTGTCCAAATTTTTTTGATACAGGGAGGATTCATCTTTTACCTAACCTTACTATATTCCCCATGTTTGGGCCTTCTCAGTTCATGGTCCTCTGTCAGGAACAGTTTTAAGGTTTCACTTCATCTTGAATTATATGTGTAATTGGAAATGGAGCTGGATATCAAACAGGGTTGGTGTTAGCTTCTTGAAACTTCACACACTCAATCAGTTCTTTTGGGCACTCTCTGATTTGTTCCTTGTGAATGTAGCCCTATGCTGAAGCATGCAAAACCATAGGTTTATGGCGAGGGCAATGTATAGGGCTAGGTTAGGGTCAGAGTCAGGGTAAGGGTTAGTTTTAGGGTTAGGGTTACAAGTATATTTAGGGCTAAAGTTAGGGCTAGGTGTGGGTTAGGGTTTGTTTTAAATTAAGGTTTAGACTTAGGGCTATGGCTCGGTTTTGTTTTAGGGCTAGGGCTAGTGTTAGGGCTAGATTTTGGATTAGTGTTAGAGTTAGGGCTAGTGTTAGGATGAGGTTTAGGATTAGGGTTAGGGTAAGATTTAGATTAGGGTTAGATCTAGGACTAGTATTAGGGGTAGGTTACGGTTCCAGAAAGGATAGGATTAGAACTAGGAATATGGCTAGGAAGAGAGTTAGTTTTAGACTTAGTACCAGGCTTAGGTTAGGGTTAGGGTTAAAAGCTAAATTAGGGCTAGGATTAGGGCTAGGGTTAGTGTTAGGGTTAGGCCTAGGGGTAGGGCTAGGTTTAGGGTTAGCATTGGGGTCAAGGTTAAGTTTTAGTGTATGGGTGGTGTTATAGCTAGCTTTAAGTCTAGGATGAGGGTTAGAATTAGGATTAGTGTTAGGATTAGTGTTCACGGTAGGATTAAGGTAGGTTTAGGGCTAGAATGATGGCTAGGGTTTCTGTTAGGTTTTGGGCTAGGACTAGGGCAAGGATTAATGTCAGGTCTAGAGTTATGTTTAGGGATAGTTTTAGGATTAGGTTATGGCTAGTTCTAGTGAGTTACATTTAGTGTAACTGTCAGGTTTAGAGCTAGGTGTTTTATTAGGGTTAGAGTCAGGGTTGGCATTTGGTTTAGGTTAACATTTATGTTTAAGGCTTGAGTTAGTGGTAGGTTTAGGTTTAGGGTTAGTTTAATGGATATGGTTAGGTTTAGGTTTCAGTTAAGTTTTAGGGTAAAGAATGGGTTAGGTTTATTGATAGGGTTAGGGTTAACATTAGGGTTAGGGTTATGTTTAGTGTAATGGATAGGATTAGAGCTTGGGTTAGGGCTAGGTTATGGTTTGGATTAAGTCTAGGATTAGGGTTTGGTTTAGGGATAGGGCTAGGGTTTGTTTTAGGGTAAGTATTAGGGTTAGGGTAAGTGTTAGGGTTAGGGCTAGGGTTATCATTAGGTTAGAGTAAAGGTTAGTGTTTGAGCTAGGGTTAGAGCTAGGGCAAGGGTTAGGTTTAAGTTTAGGCCTAGGGTTATGTTTAAAGTTATGGTTTGGTTTAGTGTTAGGGTTATGGCTAGGGTTTTAATTAGGGTTAGGATTAAGTTTAAGGTAATGAATAATAAATATTAGAGGTAGGGTTAGGGTTAGGGTATGTGTTAGGACTAGTGTTAGGATTAGGTTTAGTGTAAGGCTTAATATTTCAACTAAGGTTATTGCTATTGCAACGTTTAGATTACAGGTTAGGTCTAGGGTTACATTTATGTTTAAGGTTAGGTTTAGTGTTAGGGGTAGGGCTATAATTAGGGTTAGTGTAAGGGTAATGGATAGGGTTAGAGCTAAAGTTTGGGCTAGGATTAAAGTTAGGAATACAGCTAGGATTAGGGTTAGTCTTTAGGATGGGATTAGTGCTATGTTTAGTGAAAGGATTTTCCTTGAGCTAGGGATAGGTCTAAGACATGGGTTAGGGTTAGGGTTAGTGTCAGTGCTAGGATTAGGGTTAGGGCTATGTTTAGGACTAAGTTTAGGCCTAGGATTAGGGCTAGATTTTATGTTAGGTTTAGGGCTAGTGTTAGAACTATGGGTAATGTAAGAGCTAGGGTTATGTTTAGGGCTAGTTTTAGGGTTAGGGTTATGGCTAGGTCTAGTGTTAGGTCTAGGTTTTTGGTTAGGGTCAGGTTTTCAGCTTGGTTTAATGTTAGGGTAAGGGCCAGTGTTCGGGATAGGGTTAGGGTTAGGGTTATAGCCCGAATTAGGACTAGGTTTAGGTCTAGGCATAGGGTTAGTGTTTGGTTTAGGTTAAGGGTTATTGTGAGGGCTATGGCTAGGTTTTTGTTTAGGTCTAAGGCTAGAGTTATAGCTATTTTTAGGATTAGCTTTAGGTCTAGGGCTAGTGTTAGGGTTAAGTATAGATATAGGTTTACTGGTAGGGCTAGTGTTAGGGTTTGGTTTAGGGATAGGGTTAGGTTTAGACCTAGAGTTAGTGTTAGGGTCGGAATAAGGGTCAGGGTTAGGGTTAGAGCTAGAATGAAAACTAGGGTTAGGACTTGTAGTGTGGTTAAGTATAAGTTGGGCAAAGAGGTAGGGTTAGTAGTAGGGTTAGCATTTGGTTTAGGGTTTGGCTTTGGGTAAGGGAAAATATTAGGGCTAGGGTTAGTGTTAGGGCTAGTGTGAGGGTTAAGATTTGGGTTAAATCTAGGGTTAGGGCTTAGATTACCGGCAGGATTTGTGTTAGGGTTAGGGGTAGGGTTAGGACAATGACTAATATATGAACTAGAGTTATGATTAGGGCTAGTTTTATTGTTAGGGTTAAAGCTATGTCTAGTGCTAGGCTCAAATTAAGGCTAGGGTAATGTTTAGAGCTAGGATTAGTGTTAGGGTCAGTGCCAGGTTCAGGGTTAGTTTTAGAGTTAGGGTTAGGACTAATTGTAGGTTTAGAGTTTGCTTTAGAATAATGGTTAGTGTTAGGGCTATGGCTTGGTTTTGTTTTATGACTAGGGCTAGGGGTAGTTCAAATTTTAGGATTAGCATTATTGTTAGGACTATGTTAGGGATTGGTTTAGGCTTATGGTTACAGTTAAATTTAGAGTTAGGTTTATATTTAGAGTTAGAATTGGGGCTAGGACTAAGGATAGAACTAGTGATAGGGCTAGGGCAAGAGTTAGTCATAGGGCTAAGTTTAGGGTTTGGATAGGACTAAATTAGGGCTAGGATTAGTGCTATGCTTAGTGTTATTGTTAGGCCTAGGGTTAGGGCAATTGGTTAGGGTTATGTTTAGGGTTTATGGTTAGGTTTAGGGTAAGGGATCGTGTTAGAGCTAGGTTTAGGGCTAGGGCAAGGGTTAGAATTAGGGTTAAAGCTTGGGTAAATTTCCAGTCCAGCATTATGGTTAAAGATAGTTTTAGGGTTAGATTTATTTCTACAACTAGTGTAATGGTAAGTTTAAGTTTAGGGTCAGGTTTAGAGCTAAGGGTATTTTTAGGGTCAGGGTCATTATTAGTGTTTGGGATAGGTTAAGGTTTTAAGTTAGGGCTCGAATTAGAATTAGGGTTAAAATTAGGGTAATGATATGGCTAGGTTTAAGTTTCAGGCTAGGTTTAGGGTAATGAATTTGATTATGAGTAGGGATAGTGTTAGGTTTAAACCTAAGGTTAGCATTAGTGTTAGGGTTATGGTTAGGGTAATGGATAGGGTTAGAGCTAAGGTTATGGCTAGGGTTATGGTTACAATTAGTGCTAGTGTTAGGGTTAAGGTTAGGCTTAGGTTTAAAGATATGATTAGGGCAGAGATTCGGGCTAGATTTTGGGTTTAATTTAAGGCCAGGGTTATGGCTATGTCTAATATAAGTACTAGGGGTACAATTAAGGCTAGTTTTATGGTTAGTGTTGGGGCTAAATCTAGTGTTAGATTTAGGGTTAGGGTTAGAATGATTTTAGAGCTAGGTTTAGGGTTAGGTCAGGTTCAGGGTTAGTTTTAGTTTTTGGCTTAAAACTCAAATTAGGGCTAAGGTTAGGGATAGGTGTAGGGTTAAGGTTTGGTTTAGGTTAAGGTTCAGGGTTAGGGCTATGGCTTGGTTTTGTATTAGGGCTAGTGCTAGAGTTAGGCCTGGTTTTAGGATTAGCATTGATGTTAGGTTTAGGGCTAGAGTGAGGTTTATATTTAGGCTTATGGTTAGGGTTAGATTTAGATTTGAGGTTAGATCTAGGGTTAGGGCTAGGGCTAAGAAAGGGTCTAGGGTTAGGCCTAGGGTTAGAGCTAGCATTATGGTTCCAATGAGGGAAAGGGTTAGAACTAGTTTTAGGGCAAGGGTGAGAGTTAGACTTAGTCTTAGGGCTAGGTTAGGATTAGGGTTACAGATATGGCTAAATTAGGGCTAGGGTTAGTGTTAGGGTTAAGCCCAGGTTTAGGGTTAGGGTTATGATTAAGGCTATGTTTAGGGATACGATAAGGGCTAGGGTTTGTTTTAGGGTTGGGGCTAGGATTATGGCTAGGGCTAATGTTAGGTCTAGGGTTACTGTTAGGGATATTTTGAAGATTTGGTTTTCGGCTAGATCTAGTGTAAGGATTAGGTTTAGGGTTAGGGTCAGGTTTTAGAGCTAGGGGAATTATTAGGATCATATTCAGAGTTAGGGTTTGGTTTAGGTTTGAGTTTAATGTTAGTGTTCAAATTGGCATTAGTGTTAGGGTTATTGTAATAATAAGGCTAGGTTTAGATTTCAGGTTAGGTTTCAGATAATTGATAGGGCTAGGGTTAGTGATAGGGTTAGTGTTAGGCCTAGGTTGAGCATTAGGGTAAGGTTTAGGTTTAGGGTAATGGATACAGTTAGAGTTTAGTTTAGGGTAGGGTTATGGTTAGGATTAGGTCTTGATTTTGGGTTAGGGTGAGGGTTAGAACTAGGTTTATGTTTAGGGTTATGTTTAGCATAAGGGTTAGGTTATGAGCTATTGGTCAGGCTAGATCAAGGGCTAGGTTAAAGGTTAGGTCTAGGGATAGAATTATGGTAGTTTTAGGGTTAGAGTTAGGTTTAGGGCTAGGATTATCATTAAGGTTAGGGTTAGTGTAATGGATACGGTTAGGTTTAGGTTTAGGGTTAGGGTTAGATTCAAGTTTAGGGTTAAGGTTAAGGCTATGGTTATGTTTAGGTTTATGGTAAGGGTTAGGTTTTGAGCTAGGATTAAGGTCATAGTGAATGTTAGGTTTAGGGTTAGGCCTAGGTTTAATTTTATGGTTAGGGTTATGGTTAGGGTTAAGGCTAGGGTTACCAATAGTTTTAGGGTTAGGATTAGTGTATTTTTTTAGGTTTAGAGCTAGAGTTAAGGCTAGGGTTAAGGTTAAGTTTAGGGCTAGGGTTAGGGTTAGATTTATGGATAGTTCTAGGTTTATGTTTATGGTGTTAGGCTTTGAGCTAGGTTTGGGACTAAGGCTAGGGTTAAGTTAGGATTAGGGCTAGGGTTAGGGTTAGGGTTATGCTTAGGGCAGGTTAAGAACTAGAATTAACTCTAGGTTTTGGGTTAGGTTTAGGCCTAGTGTTAGGGCTGTGGGTAATGTAAGAACTAGGGTTATGAGTAGGGCTATTTTTACAGTTAGGGTAATTGCTAGGTCTAGTGTTCGGTTTATATTTTCAGTTAGGGTCAGGTTTAGAGGTAGGTTTACTGTTAAATGCTGGTTAGTGTTCAGGTTAGAGTTAGAGTTATGGTTATAGCTAGAATTAGGAATTTGTTTAGGTCTAGGGGTAGGTGTAGTGTTTGGATTAGTGTAAGGGTTATTGTTAGGGCTACAACTAGGTTTTTCTTTAGGTCTAGGGCTAGAGTTAAGGCTAGTTTTAGGATTAGATTTAGGTCTAAGGCTAGTGGTAGAGTTAGGTTTAGGAATAAGTTTATCGGTAGTGTCAGTGTTAGAGTTTGGTCTAGGGTTAGGGTCAGGTTTAGATCTAAGTTTAATGTTAGGGTCAGAATAAGGGTCAGGGTTAGCATTAGATTTTGGGATAGGATTAGAGCTAAATCGAGGGCTAGGGTCATAAATACTAATGGGGTTAGGATTTTGGTTAGCCTAAGGATTAGAGATAGGTCTAGGGTTATCATTAGGGTTAGGGTTTTGCTTAGGGTAAGAAGTTAGGGTTTTGCTTAGGGTAAGGGATAAGGTTAGAGCTAGGGTTAGGGTTAGAGTTAGTTTTAGGGTTAATGCTAGATTTAGAGCTTGGGTTATGACTTTATTTTGTTTTAGGGTTAGGGCTAGGGTTAGGGCATTGGCTAATGTTAGAACTAGGGTTACAATTAGGGTAAGTTATAGGGTTAGGTTTAGGGGTGGGTCTAGTGTTAGGGTTAGGTTTAAGGTTAGGGTGATATTTAGAACTAGGGTTAGTGTTAGGATATGAGTCAGGGTCAGGTTTAGGATTTGGACTCGGATTAGTGATAGGATTAATGTTAGGATTTTGTTTAAGTTTAGGATGGTGTCTAGAGCTAAGGTGAGCATTAGGATATGAGTCTGTTTTAGGGTTAGTTTTAAGGTTAGGGTTAGGAGTCAAATTTAGGGCTAGGGTTAGGTCTAAATGTAGTTTTAGAGTGGTTTTAGTTAAGGTTTAGGTTTAGGGTCACTGCTCAGTTTTGTTTCACTGCTAGGGTTAGGGTTAGGGCTAGTTTTATAATTAACATTAGAGTTAGGGATAGTGTTAGTGCTAGGCTTAGGCTTAGGTTTAGGGTTAGATTTAGAGTTAGGGTTAGAAATAGGGTTAGGGCAATGACTAAGGATAGGGCAAGCTTTGGTGCTAGGTTTCGGGCTAGGTTTTGGGTTATGGTAAAGAATAGGTTTAGAACTAGGGATAGGGCTAGTGTGAGAACTAGAGTTAGTGTTAGTGCTAGGGTTAGGGTTAGGTTTAATTATAAGGTTACCGGTAGGGCCAGTGTTAGGTTTTGTTCTATGCCTAGGTTCAGGTTTAGACCTAGGGTTATTGTTTGTGTCAGAATAAGGGTCAGGGTTAGCGTTAGGGTTTGGGATAAGATTAGAGATAGAATGAGGGCTAGGTTCAGGAATATAAAAAGAGTTTGGATTTTGGTTAGCCTAATAATTAGGAATAGTTCTAGGGTTACCATTAGGGTTAGAGTTTTGCTTAGGGTAAGGGATATGGATAGAGCTAGGATTAGTGTTAGGGTTAGGGTTAAAGCTAGGTTTAGAGCTTGAATTAGGGCAAGTTTTTGTTTTAGGGTTAGGGCTAGGTTAAGGCAATGGCTAATGTAAGAACTAGGGTTACCTTTAGGGTTAGGGTTAAGGGTAGGTCTAGTGTTAGGGTGAGGTTTAAAGTTAGAGTTACATTTAGAGCTAGGGTTAGTGTTAGGATATGAATGAGGGTCAGATTTAGGATTAGGACTCGAATTAGGGATAGAGTTACTGGTAGGTTTCTTTTGAAAGTTAGGATGGGGTCTAGAGCTAAGTTGAGCTTTAGGATACAAGTCTGTGTCAGGGTTACTTTTAATGTTAGGATTAGAAGTCAAATTAAGGGCTAGGGTTAGGTTTAGATGTAGTGTTAGGGTGGTTTAAGTTAAGGTTTAGTGTTAGGGATATTGCTTGGTTCTGTTTTACTGCTAGGGATAGGGTTAGTGCTAATTTTATGATTAGCGTTAGTGTTAGGGCTAGTGTTAGTGTTAGGCTTAAGCTTCGGTTTTAGGTTAGATTTAGATTTAGGGTTAGATCTAGGTTTAGGGTTAGGACTGAGGATAGGGCAAATGTTAGGGCTAGGGTTAGATTATGGTATGTAATAGAGTTAGAACTAGGGATAGGGCTAGTTTGAGAATTAGAGTTAGTCTTAGGGCTTGGGTTAGGGAAATGCATAAATTAGGGCTAGGATTAGGGCTACGCTTAGTGTTCAGCTTAAATATAGAGTAGGGTTTGAGTTAGTATTAAGTTTAGGGAAGGGATAATGTTATAGCTAGGTTTAGAGATAGGGTGATATTTAGAATTATGGATAGAGCTTTGGTTACAGTTAGGGTTATGATTAAGGCTTGGTTTAGTGCTAGGATGAGGGATAGTGTTTGTTTTAGGATTAGGGCTAGGATTTGGGGTATGGCTAAATTTCAGGTCTAGAATTATGTTTAAAGATAATTTTATGTTTAGGATTATGGCTACGTCTAGTGTAAGGGTTAGGATTAGGGTAGAGTCAGGTTTAGGTTTAGGGGTATTATTATGGACAAGGTTTGGGTTAAGGTTTGGGATAGGTTAAGATCTAAAGATAGATATTGAATTAGTATTTGGATTAGGGTTAGAGTAATGATAGGGTTAGTATTAGGGTCCAGGTTAGTTTTAGGGTTATGGATAGAAATAGGTTTAGAGAGAGCATTAGGTTTAGACCTAGGGTTAACACTAGGGTTAGGGTTATGTTTATGGTAATGGATAGGGTTAGACTAGGGTTAGGGCTAGGTTTATTGTTAGGGCTTGGGTTAGGTTTAAAGCTCAGGATAGGGCTCAAATTATGGCTAGATTTTGGGTTAAGTTAGTGCTAGGTTTAGGGTTATGGCTAATGTAAGTACTAGAGTTACATTTAGGGCTAATTTTAGGGTTAAGGTTAGGGCTAGATTGCTATTTAGGGTTAGGTTTGTGGTCAGGGTGATATTTAGAGCTAGGGTTAATTCTAGTGTCAGAGTCAGGGTCAGAGTTAGTTTTAGGATTCAGCTTAATACTCGAATTAGGTCTAGGGTTACGGGTAGGTGCATGGTTAGGGTTTCGTTTAGTTTAAGGATTAGTGTTAGAGTTATGGCTCAGTTTTGTTTTAGGCTAGGGCTAGGGTTAGGGCTAGTGTTAGGGCTAGTTTTAGGATTAGTGTTAGGCTTAGGGCTAGTGTTTGGGTTAGGCTTAGGCTTCAGGTTAGGGTTAGATTTAGAGATAGGTGTTAATTTAAGGTTAGTGCTAGGACTAAGGATACGGCAAGGATTAGGACAATGGTTAGGGCTAGGGTTTGGGTTATGGTAAGGAATAGGGTTAAAACTAGTGATAGGGCTAGTGTGAGAGTTAGAGTTTGTCATATGGCTAGGTTTAGGGTTATGGTTAGGGATAGGGCTAAATTAGGGCTAGGATTAGTGTTAGGTTTAGGCCTAGGTTTACGGCTAGAGTTAGGGTTACGTTTAATTTAAAGGAATGGGTTATAGCAAGATTGAGGGCATGGCAAGGGATAGTATTAGGGATAGGGCCAGGGTTAGGGTTAGGGTTATGATTAAGGCTAGGGTTTAGGGCTAGGATGAGGGCTAGTGTTTGTATTAGGTTTAGGGTTAGTTTTAGGTCTAGGGCTAATGTCAGGTCTAGGGTTACAATTAGGGATACATTTAGTGTTAGGTTTATGGCTTGGTCCAGTGTAAGGGTTAGGTTCAGGGTAAGGGTCAGTTTTAGAGCTAGGGTTATTATTAGGGTCAGAATCAAGGTTAGGGTTTCAGTTAGGCTAGGGTTTAAGTTTAGGGCTCAAATTAGCATTAGATTTAGGGCTAGGGTAATGACAGGGTTAGGTTTAGGATTTATTTGTGGTTTAGTGTAATGGATAGAGTTAGGGTTTGGCCTAGGGTTTGCATAAGGGTTAGGGTTATCATTAGGGTAATGGATAGATTTAGACCTAAATTTAGGGCTAGGGTTGTGTATATGATTAAGGCTTTTGTTCGGGTTAGTGTTAGGCTCAAGTTAAGAGTTAAAGCTAGGTTAAGGATTCCTATTAAGGTCAGATTTTGGGTTAGGTTAGGGCTAGGGTTAAGACTATGGTTAATGTACAAATTAAGGTTATGTTTATCACTAGTTATAAGGTTAGGGTTAAGGCTAGGTCTAGTTTTAGGGTTAGATTTATGGTTACAATGATTTTAGAGCTAGGTTTAGTGTTAGGATCAGAGTCAGGGTCAGGGTTAGATTGTAGGTTAGGGTTAGGCAACAATTAAAGTTAGAGTTAGGGATAGGGTTAGGGCTAGGAGTAAGGTTAGGGTTTGGTTTAGGTAAAGGTTTAGGATTAGGGCTATGACTCGGTTTTGTTTTCGGGCTAGGGCTAGGGTTAGGGCTAAGATTAGGTCTAGGTTTAGGGTGATGGTAAAGGAAAAGGTTAGAACTACGATATAGGTCTAAGGCAAGATTTATTGTTAGTCTTAGGGCTAGGGTTATGTTTAGTGTTTGGAATAGGGCTAAGTTAGGTCTGGGATTAGGGCAAGTGTTAATGTTAGAGTTAGGCCTAGGGTTAGGGCTAAGTTTAATATTAGGGTTTGGATTAGGGTTAGGTTTATGGTAAGGGATGAGATTATACCTAGTTTTAGGGATAGGGTGAGGGTTAGAATTAGGGTTAGGATTAGGGTTAGGATTTTCATGAAGGTGAGGATTATGTCTAGGAGGTATTTTAAGGTTTGTGTTAGGGTTAGGACTAGGATTAGAGCTAGGACAAGTGTCAGGTCTAGGGTTAGAGTTAGGGATAGTTTTAGGGTTAGTTTTATATCTAGGTCTATTGTAAGGGTTAGGTTTATGGTTAGCATCAGGTTTAGAGCTAGGGCTATTATTAGAGTCAACGTTAGGTTTTAGGTTAGTTTAGGTTACAGTTTATGGTTAGGGCTCGAAGTAGCATTAGGTTAAGTGATAGGTTAAAGAACCCTAGTTTAGGGTTCAAGTTAGGTGTAGAGTAATCGATAGGGTTAGGGATGGGCATAGGATTAGGGTTTGGCCTAGAGTTAACATAAGGGTTAGGGTTATCTTTAGGGTAATGGATAGTGTTAGAGCTAGGATTAGGGCTAGGTTTGTGCTTAGTATTGGATCTAGGTTAGGCTTAGGCTTAGGATTTGGACTATGGTTAGTGTTAGGTTTATCTTTTGGGTTAAAGATAGGGTAGGGCTTGGATTAGGGCTAGGTTTTCAATAGGTTAGGGTTATGAATAAATTAAGAACTTGTTATGATTCAGGCTAATTTTAGGGTTAATATTAGGGCTAGTTATACTTTCAGGGTTAGAGTGGTGTTTGGAGCTAGGATTAATGTTAGTGTCAGGGTCAGTGTTCAGATTAGGATTATGGTTAGAATTAAAGCCAGAATTAGGACTAGGGGTAGGTCTAGGGGAAGAGTTAGTGTTTGGCTTCAGCTAAGGGTTATTATTAGGGCTAGGGCTAGGTATTTCTTTAGTTCTAGGGCTAGAGTTATGGCTAGATTTGGGATTAGGTTTAGGTCTAGGGCTAGTGTTAGAGTTTGGTTTAGGGTTAGGTTCAGGTTTAGACCTACAATTAGTGTTAGGATCAGAATAAGAGGATTATGGTTAGGGTTTGGGTTATGGTTAAAGCTAGAATGAGGGCTAGAGTTAGGACTAGTAATAGGATTAGGGTTTGGGTTAGGTTAAGAATTAGGGTTATAATTAGGATTAGAATTAGTGTTAGGGTTTGGCTTAGGGTAAGGGATAGTGTTAGAGCTCGTGTTAGGGCTAGGGTTAGGGTTAAAGCTAGGTTTAGAGCTCAGATTAGGGCTAGTTTTGTGTTTGTTTAGTAGTCAGGGTCAGGGTTAGTTTTAAGGTTATGGTTAGGACTCAAATTATGGCTAGGGTTACTTTAAGTGTTTGGTTTAAGGCTAGGATGGTGTTTAGAGCTACGGTGAGTGTTAGGATATGAATCAGAGTCAGGGTTAGTATTAAGGTTAAGGTTAGGACTCAAATTAGGGCTAGGGTTAGGTCTAGGTGTAGTATTAGGACTTGGTTTAAGTTAAGGTTTAGTATTAGGGCTATTGCTTGGTTTTGATTTACTGCTAGGGTCAGGGTTAGGGCTAGTTTTGCGAATATTGTTAGGGTTAGGGCTACTGTTTATGTTAGGCTTAGGCTTAGGGTTAGTGTTAGATTTAGAGTTAGGGATAGATCTAGAGTTGTGGCTAAGAATAAGGGAGGGGGAGGTTTATGGCTAAGGTTAGAGATAGGGTTAGTGTTACAGTATGGGATAGGGTTAGAATTAGGCATAGGGCTAGTGTCAGAGTTAGTCTTAGGGGTATGCTTAGGTTAGGGATAGAGTTAAAATAGGGCTAGAATTTGGGCTATGGGTATTGATCAGCTTAGGCCTAGCATTAGGTTTAAGGTTAGGGTTATGTTTAGGGTAAGGATTGGCATTATTGCTAGGTTTAGAGGTAGGGTGAGGGTTAAAATTAGGGTTAGGCCTATGATTATTGTTAGGGTTATGATTAAGGCTGGTTTTAGGGCTAGGATGAGGGCTAGGGTTTGTTTTAGGGTAGGTCTAGAATTAGGGCTAGGACTAATATCAGGTCTAGGGTTATGGTTAAAGATAGTTTTAGGGTTAGGTTTATGGATACAGGTAGTGTAAAGGTTATGTTTAGTTTTAGGTCAGGTTTAGAGTTAGGGGGTTTATTAGCATCAGGGCCTTTGTTAGGGTTTGGGATAGGCTATAGTTTAAATGTAGGGCTTGAATTAGCATTAAACTTAGTGTTAGGGTAATGATAGGTTGAGGTTTAGGGTTTAGGTTTGGTTTAGGGTAATGGATAGAGTTAGGATTAGGGATAGGGTTAGGTTTAGGCCTAGGGTTAGCATTAGTGTTAGGGTTATAGTTTTGTCAATTGATAGGGTTAGATCTAGGGTTAGGGCTAGGGTTAAGGCTAGGGTTAGGGTTAGTTTTCGGGTTAAAGCTTGGTTAGGGCTTTAATTAGGGCTAGGTTTTGTGTTGTATTAGTGCTAGGGTTAGGGTTAAGGCTAATGTAAGTACCAGTGTTACATTTAGGGCTAAATTTAGGTTTAGGGTTGGGGCTAGGTCTAGTGTTAGGTTTATGTTTAGGGTTAGGGTGATCTTTAGAGGTAGGGTTAGTGTTATGGTCAGATTAAGGGTCAGGGTTAGTTTTTGGTTCAGCTTAAAACTTGAATTAGGGCTAAGTTTAGGGTTAGGCTTAGGGTTTAGTTTAGGTTAAGGGTTAGGTTTAGGGCTATGTCTGGGTTTTGTTTTAGGGCTAGGGCTAGGATTAGGGCTGGTTTTAGGATTAGCATTAGGGTTAGGGCTAGTGCTAGTTTCAGGTTTAGGGTTAGGGTTAGGTTTAGCATTAACGTTAGATTTAGAGTTAGAGTTAGATCTAGGTTAGGGCTAGGGCTTAGGATAAGGCTAGGGTTAGGGGCTAGGATTATTGTTCCAGTAAGGGATATTGTTAGAACTAGGGATGGAGCAAGGGTAAGAGTTAGAGTTTGTCTTAGGGCTGTTTAGGGCTAAGGTTAGGGATAGGCATAATTTAGGGCTAATATTAGGGCTAAGGTTAAGGGCTAAGATTAAGGCTAGGGTTAGTGTTAGTGTTAGACCTAAGTTTAGGGTTAGGGTTAGTATTAAGGCTAGGTTTAGGGCTAAGATAAGGTCTGGGGTTTGTGTTACATTTAGGGCTAGGATTAGTGCTAGTGCTATTGTCAAGTCTAGGGTTACGGTTGGGGATAGATTTAGAATATTTTATGGCTAGGTCTAGTGTAAGGGTTAGGTTTAGGGTAAGGGTCAGGTTTAGAGCTAGGGGAATTATTAAGGTAAGGTTCAGGGTTAGAGTTTGTTTGAGGTTAGGGTTTAGGTTTAGGGCTCTAATTAGCTTTAGGGTCAGGATTAGGTTAATGATAGGTTTTTGTTTAGGGTTCAGTTTAGGTTTAGGGTAATTGATAAGGTTATGGTTAGAGATAGGTTTAGAGTTAGCCTTAGGGTAAGGGTTATGGTTAGGATAATGGATAGGGTTAGAGCTAAGGTTAGGGCTAAGGTTATGGTTAGATATAGGTCTTGAGTTAGGGTTAGGGTTTGGGTTAGATCTAGAGTAGGTTTAGGGTTATGTTTAGTGTAAGGGTTGTTTTTTGAGCTAGGTTTAGGGCTAGGGCTAGGGTTAAGTTTAGTGTTAGGTCTAGGGATAAGATTACAGTACGGTTAGGGTTAGTGTTAGGATTAGGGCTACGGTCATCATTAGGGGTAGTGTTAGGGTTACGATAATGGATACAATTAGATATAGGTTTAGGTTTATTGTTAGAGTTAGATTGAGGTTTAGGCTTAGGTTAGGGCTATGGTTATGGTTAGGTTTATGACAAGGGTTATGGTTTGAGCTAGGGTTAGGTCTATGGTGAGGGTGAGGTTTAGGGTTAGGTCTAGGATTAGATTTCTGGTTAGGTTTAAGGTTAGGGTTAGGCCTAGGGTTATCAATAGAGTTAGGGTTATGTTTAGGGTAATGGGTATCTTTAGAGCTAGGTTTAGTGCTAGAGTTAAGGTTAGGATTAGAGCTAGGTCTTTGTTTGGTTTTAGGGATAGGTGTAGGTTTATATTTAGGGTAAGGGTTAGGTTTTGAGCCAGGTTTAGGACTAAGGGGAAGGTTAGGGTATGGTTAGGGCTATGGTTTGTGTTAGGGTTACGCCTAAGGCTAGTTTTAGGCCTAGAATAAAATCTAGGTTTTGTGTTAGGTTTAGGCCTAGGGTTAGGACTATGGGTAATATAAGCACTAGGGTTATTATTAGGGCTACTTTTAAGGTTAGAGTTATGGCTATGTCTAGTTTTAGGTTTAGATGTTGGTTATGCTCAGGTTTAGAGTTTACTGTTAAAGGCAGGGTCAATGTTCACGTTTGAGTTAGGGTTAGGGTGAAAACAAGAATTAGGACAAGATTAGGTTTAGGGGTAGGGTTAGTGTTTGTTTTAGGTTAAAGTTTATTGTTAGGGCTAGGACTTAGTTTTGTTTAGGTCTAGGGCTAGAGTTATTGCTACATTTAGGATTTGGTTTAGGTTTAGGGCTGGTGTTAGGGTTATGTTTAGGGATAAGGTTACTATAAGGCTTGTTTCAGGGTTCGGTTTAGGGTTAAGTTCAGGTTTAGACCTATAATTAGTGTTAGTGTCAGATTAAGGGTGAAGGTTAGGGTTAGTTTTTAGGTTAGAGTTAGAGCTAGAATGAGTGCTAAGGTTACTACTAGTAATAGGATTAAGTTAAGGATTAGAATTAGGACTAGGGTTACATTATGGATAGTGTTTGGCTTAGGGTAAGGGATATGGTTAAGACTAGATTTAGGATTAGGTTTAGGACTAGGGTTAGGGTTAGGGTTAAATCTAGTGTTAGGGCTTAGATTAGGGCTATTTTGTGTTAGAATTAAGGCTAGAGTTAGGGCTAAGGCCAATGTAAGAACTAGGTTTACAATTAGGGTTAGTTATAGGGATGGTATTTGGGCTGGTCTAATGTTAGCATTAGCTTTAGGGTTAGGGTGATATTTAGAGCTATAGTTTTAGGCCTAGGACTTGAATTAGAGCTAGGGTTATGGCTAGTTGTACTATTAGGTTTTGGTTTAGGTTAAGATTTAGGGTTAGAGCAATGACTCGTTTTTTTGTTGTTGTTGTTGTTGTTGTTTTTTATTTATTTTTTTTTAGGGCTAGAGCTAGGGATAGGGCTAGTTTTAGGATTAGCAATGGTATTAGGGCTAGTGGTAGAGTGAGGTTTTGGCTTAAGTTTAGGGTTACATTTAGAGTTATGGTTAGATCTAGGGTTAGGACTATGGTTATGATGAGGGCTAAGATTAGGGCTAAGGTAATGGATAGGGTTAGAATTAGAAATAGGGCTAGTGTGAGAGTGAGTTAGTCTTAGGACTAGGGTTAGGGGTAGGGTTAGGGTTAGGGCTAAATTAGTGCTAGGATTAGCACTAGGGTTAGTATTAGTGTTAGTCCTATGGTTAAGGCTAGGTTTAGGGTTTGTGTAATTGTTAGGGTTAGGGTTAGGTTTAGTTTTAGGGGATGTGCTGGAGTTATAGTTAGGTTCAGGGCTAGGTCGAGGGTTAAAATTAGGGATAGAGTCAGGTTGAGGCATTGGATTAGGATTAAGGCTAGGTTTAGTGCTAGGATGAGGGCTAAGTTTTTGTGTTAGGGTAAGGGCTAGAATTAGGGCTAGGACTAATGTCAGGTCTAGGGTTATGGTGAGGTTTATGTGTATGGCTAGGTCTAGTGTACAGGTTGGGTTTAGGGTAAAAGTCAGGTTTAGAGCTGAGTGTATTATTAGGGTCAAAGTCCACGTTAGGGTTAACTTTAGGTTAAGGTTTAGGTTTAGGGCTCAAATTAGCATTAGTGTTAGTGTTAGAGAAATGAATAGGATTAGGTTTAGGTTTCAGGTTAGGTACAGAGTAACGTATAGGTTTAGTTTTAGGGATACTGTTAGGTTTAGGCCTAGGGTTAGCATTTGGGATAGGCTTATGTGTAGGGTAATGGTTAGAGTTAGTGCTAGTGTTAGAAATTGGTTAAAGTTAGGATTAGGACTAAAAGAGTTAGGTTTAGGACTAGGGTTAGTGTTAGGGTTAATTTTAGGTTAAGTGTTTATGGTTAGGGCTAGGGCAAAGTTTAGGGTTAGAGTCAGGGCTATGTTTAGAATTAGGGTTAGAGTTAGGGCTAGGGTTAGAATTAGTTTTAGGGTTATATTTAAGGTAATGGATAGAATTTGAGGTAGGATTTGTGCTATGGTTACAGTTAGGATTAGGGCAAGTGTTAGGGTTAGGATTAGGGTTAGGGTTACTTTTAGGGTAAGAGTTAGAGTTTGAGCTCAGGTTAGTGCTTGGCAAGTGTGAGGGTTAGGACTAGGACTAGGTTTAGTGTTAGGCTTAGAGATGGTTTTAGTGTTACATTTAGGGCTAGGATTTTGGGGGAGGTTTATGGCTAGTGTTAGGACCATGTGTCATGTAAGAACAAGGATTATGGTTATGGCTAGTTTTAAGGTTAGGGTTATGGATAGGTCTAGTGTTAGGGGTAGTTTGGGTTAGGATAAGGTTTAGAGCTAGGGTTTGTGTTAGGGTAAGGGTCAGTGTTCAGGTTAGCTTTGGATTTATGTTTAGTAGCACAATTTTACTAGCATTAGTTCTAGGGGATTGTTAGTCATTGTGTTAGACTAATGGATATTGTTAGTGCTAGAGCTAGGTTTTTGTTTAGGGCTAGTGCTAGAGTATGGCTATATTTAGGATTAAGTTCAAATCCAGTGTTAATGTTATAGTTAGGTTTAGGTATAGGTTTACCGATAGGGCTAGTGTTAGTATTTGGTTTCGGTTTAGGGTCAGGCTTAGACCTAGGGTTAGTGTTAGGGTCAGAATAAGGGTCAAGGATAGGCTTAGGGTTTGGGTTAGATTTAGAGAGAGGATGAGGCCTAGGGTTAGGACTAGTAATAGAGTTTGGGTTTGGTGAAGGCTAAGGATTAGAGTTAGGATTAGGGTAGCATTAGGGTGAGGGTTGGCATAGGGTAAGGGATAGGGTTAGAGCTAATGTTAGTGTTAGGGTTAGGGTTAGCATTAGGGTTAAAGCTAAGGTTAGGGTTCAAATTAAGGCTGGGTTTTGTATTAGGTTTAGGGCTATTGCTAATGTAATACCTGGCATTAAAATTAGGGCTAGTTTTAGGATTAGGGTTAGGGCTAGGTTTAGTTTTCGGGTTAGGTTTAGGGTTAAAGCTAGGTTTAGGGCTCAGATTAGAGCTAGTTTTTGTTTGAGGTTTAAGGCTAGGGTTAGGGAAATTACAAATATAAGAACTAGGGTTATAATTAGGGTTAGTTTTAGGGTTAGGTTATGGGTAGGTCATTGTTAGGGTTAGGTTTAAAGTTAGATTGATATTTATAGCTAGAGATAGTGCAGGATATGAGTCAGGACAGTGTTAGTTTTACGGTTAGGGTTAGGACTCGTGTAAGGGCTAGGATTACTGTTAGGGTTTGGTTTCAGTTTATAGTGCTGTTTAGAGCTAGGGTGAGTGTTAGGATATGAGTCGGGGTCAGGGTTATTTTTAAGGTTAGGATTAGGTCTTGAATTAGGGCTAGGGTTAGTTCTAGGTATAGTGTTTCTGTTTGGATTAAGTTAAGGTTTAGTGTTAGGCCTGTTGCTCAGTTTTGTTTTAGTGCTATAGTTAGGGTAGGGTTAGGGCTAGTTTTATGATTAGCTTTAGGGTTAGGGCTAGGGTTATGTTTTGGGTTAGGATTAAGGCTGGGTTTAACACTAGGATTAGGGCTAGGTTTTGTGTTAGGTTACAGCAAGAATTAGGGTTATGGCTAATGTCAGGTCTAGGTTTACAGTTATGGAGAGTCTTAGGTTTAGGTTTATGACTAGGTCAAATTTAAGTGTTACGTTTAGGAAAAGGGTCAGGTTTAGAGCTAAGCATATTATTAGGGTCATGGTCAGGCTTCGGGTTTGGGTTAGGGTAAGGTTTAGGTTTAGGGCTCAAATTAGCATTAAGGCTATAGTTAGGGTTAGAGTAATAGATAGGGTTAGGATTAGGGTTCAGTTTAGGTGTAGAGTAATGGATAAATATTTGGTTTCTGATAGGTTTAGGATTAGGCCTAGGGTTAGCATTAGCGTTATCATATCATTAGGGTAATTTATAGGATTAGATATAGGGTTAGGGCTAGGGTTAAGGTTAGGATTAGGGCTAGAGCTAGGGTTAGGGTCAGGGTTAGGGCAAGGGTTAGAGTTAGGATTAGATTTCTGGAATTGTTTAGGGTTTGAGCTAGGGTTAGGGATATGGTAAGGTTAGTGCTAGGGTTATGGTCATGGTTAGTGTTAGGAGTAGTGTTAGAGTTAGGGCTAGGGTTATCATTAGGGTTAAAGTAACAGGTTTAGATTTCAGGTTAGAGTTAGGGATAATTTTAGGTTAGCATTAGGGTTAGATTTAGTGTTAGGGTTAGGATTTGAGTTAGCTTAGGGTTAGTATTAGGTTTAGGTTCACTGTTAGTTCTAAGGTTAGGTTTATTTTTAGGCTTAAGGTATGTTTAGCTTTAGGTCTAGTGTTATCATTAGGGTTAAATTTAGGGTTAGGGTAATGGGTAGGGTTTGAGCTATGATTATGGTTATGGTTCTGGCCAGGATTAGAACTAGGGTTAGGGTTAGGGTTAGGCCTTCGGTTAGAGTTAGGATTAGCTTAAGTTTAAGAGTTAGGGAATTGAGGTAGGGTTAGGGATGGAGTGAGGGTTAGGGTTACAATCAGGGCTGGGGTAAGGTTAGAATTAGTGTTAGGGCAAGGGTTAGCATTAGGTTTAGTGTTATGGTTAAGGTAGTGAATAGAGTTAGAGCTAGTGTTTGTGCTATGGTTAAGGTTAGGATTAGGTCTAGGTTTAGGGTGAGGTTTTGGATTTTGTCTAGGGTTATATTTATGGTAAGGTTAATGGTTTTAACTAGGGTTAGAGCTAGGACGAGGGTTAGGGTTAGGTTTAGAGCTAGGTTTAGGGTTAGAGTTATGCTTAGGGTTAGGTTTAGGGCTAAAATTAGGGCTAGGTGTTGTGTGTGTGAGGTTAAGGTCTAGTGGTAGGTGTATTAGTAATTTAAGAGTTAGAGTTATTGTTATGGCTAGATTTAGGGTTTGTCTAGTGTTAGCGTTAGTTTTTGGATTAAGATAAGGTTTAGAGCTAGGGTTTTTGTTAGGGTAAGTGTCAGGGTTCAGGTTAGGATTAGATTTAGTGTTAGGTCCAGAATATATTCTAGGGTTAAATCTAGGGGTAGGGTTAGTGTTTGATTTAGATTAAGGGTTATTGTAAGGGCTAGGGCTAGGATTATGGCTATATTTAGAATTTGGTTTAGGTCTAGGGCTAGTGTTAGTGTTAAGTTTAGGTATAGGGTTACTGGTAGGGCTAGTGTTAAGTTTCGGAAAAGGGTTAGGGTCAGGTTTAAACCTAGCTTTAGTGTTAGAGTCAGAATAAAAGTCAAGGCTAGGGTTAGGGTTTGGGTTAAGTTTAGAGCTAGAATGAGGGCTAGGGTTAGGACTAGTAATAAAGGTAGAGTTTGGGGTAGGCTTAAGATTAGGGTTAGGACTAGGGTAGCAATGGGGTGAGAGTTTGTCTTAGGGTAAGTGATAGGGTTGAAGCTAGGGTTAGAACTATGGATAGGGTTAAGATTAGGGCAAGGTTTATGGTTAGGGTTAAAGCTAGGATTAGGCCTTGGATTAGGGCTAGGTTTTCTGTTAGGTTTAGGACTATGGCTAATGTAAGAACTGGCATTACAATTAGGGCTAGTTTTAGAGTTAGGTTTAGGGCGAGGTGTAGTGTTAGGATTAGGTTTTCGGATAGGGTAATGTGTGGAGCTAGGGTCAGTGCTATGGTCAGAGTCAGGGTTAATATTAGTTCTAAGGTTAGGGTTAGGACTCGAATTAGGGCTAGGGTTAATGCTAGGTGTAGGTTTAGGCTACAGTTTAGGTTAAGTGTTAGGGTCAGTCCTATGGCTCGGTTTTGCTTGAGGACTAGGGTTAGGGTTAGGGCTAGTTTTCAAATTAGCATTAGGGTTAGAGCTAGTGTTAGGGTACGGTTTAGGCTTATGGTTAGGGTTATATTTAGAGTTAGGGTTAAATCTAGGTTACGGCTAGTGTTTGGGCTAGGGTTTGGGTTATCATAAGGGATAGGGTTAGATCTAGCGATAGGGCTAGGGCAAGAGTTAGAGTTAGTTTTAGGGTTAGGGTTTGGTAGGGTTAGGTTTAGGGTTTTATTAGGGCTATGATTAGAGCTAAGGTTAGTATTAAAGCTAAAACTAGGTTTAGGGCTAGGGTTAGGGTTATGATTATGGTTAGGCATGATGTTATTGCTAGGTTTAAAACTAGGATGAGTGTAAAATTTACTGTTAGGGCTAGTGTTAGGGTTAGGGTTAGGATTAAAGCTAAGTTTAGGGCTAGGATTAGGTCTAGGGTTTGTGTTAGGCTTAGGGCTTCATTAGTGCTACAGCTAATGTCAGGTCTAGGATTATGGTTAGAGATAGTTTTAGGGTTAGGATTATGGCTAGGTATAGTGTAAGGGTTAGGTTAATGTTTAGGGTAAGGTTTAGAGCTAGGGGCATTATTAGGGTAAGATACAGGGTTCCAGGTTGGATTAGGTTAATGTTTAAGGTTAGGGCTCAAATTAGCATTAAAGTTAGGGTTAGGATTAGTTTTATCGATATGGTTAGGTTTAGGATTCAGGTTAGTTTTAGTGTAATGGATAGGTTTAGGGTTAGGAATAGGGTTAGGGTTATCCTAGGGTTAGCATTAGGGTTAGGTTTATAGTTAAGGTAATGATAGGCTTAGAGCTAGGTTTAGGGCTAGGGTTATTGTTAGGATTAGGGCTAGGGTTAGTGTTCAGTTATGGGTTATTGCAAGGGTTAGGGTTAGCATTAGATTTAGGGTAAAGGTTAGAGCTAGGGTTACAGTTACTGTTAGTGTTAAAGCTAGTGTTAGGGCCCTGATTAGGATGGGTTTTGGGTTAGGCTACTGCTAGGATTAGGCCTACAGCTAATGTAAGAAATAGGGTTATGATTAGGGCTAGTTTTAAGGTTAAGGTTAGGGCTAGGTCTAGTGTTTGTGTTCGGTTTATGTTTTGGATGATGTTTAAACTAGAGTTAGTGTAGGGTCAGAGTAAGGGTCAGGGTTAGTTTTAGGGTTAGGGATAGGAATCAAATTAGAGCTAGGTTTAGGGCTAGGTGTAGGCTTAGGGTTTGGTTTAGGTTAAATGTTAGGGCTAGGGCTATGGCTCTGTTTTGTTGTAGGGCTTGGGCTAGGTTAGCGCTAGCTTTAGGATTAGTGTTAGTGTTACAGCTTGTGTTAGTGAGAGATTTAGGCATAGGTTTAGGGTTACATTTAGAGTCAGGATTAAATGTAGGATTAAGGCTAGGGCTTGGGTTAGGGCTATGGTTAGGGCAAGTTTTAGGGTTATGGTAAGGGTTGAGTTTAGAACTAGGAATAGAACTAGGGCGAGAGTTAGAGTTAGTCTAGGGCTACGGTTAGGTTAGGTTTAGGGCTAAAATATGGCTAGGATTAGGTCTAGGGTTTGTGCGATGGTTAGGCCTAGTTTTAGGCTTAGGTTTAGGTTTAGGGATAGGATTAGGTTTAGGGGAAGGGATGGGGTTATAGCTAGTGTTAGAGCTAGGTTGAAGGTTAGAATTATGGTTAGGGCTAGGATTATGTTTTGAGTCAGTAATAAGGCTAGGTTTGGGGTTAGAATGAGGGCCAGGGTTTGTTTTAGAGTTATGGCAAGAATTAGGGCTAGGGCTAGTGTCATGTCTAGGGTTATGTTTAGGGATAGATTGAGGGTTACATTTATGGGTAGGTCTAGGGTAAGGGTTAAGTTAGAGCTGGGGGTATTATTAGGTTTAGAATCAGGTTTTGGATTTGGTTTTGGTTAGGGTTTAGGATTAGAGCTCAAATTAGCATTAGGGTTAGGGATATGGTATGATAGGGTTAGGTTTAGGGTTCACGTTAGGTGTAGTGTAATTGATAGGGTTAGAATTAGTGAAAGGCTTGGGTTTAGGCCTAGGGTTAGCATTAGGGTAAGGGTTATGTTTATGGTAATGGAGAGGGTTAGAACTAGGGTAAGGGCAAGGGTTATGGCTAGTATTAGGGCTTGAGTTAGGGTTAGGGTTAGGCCCAGGGATAGTGTTAGGTTTAGGTTTAGGGTACGGTTTAGGGCTTGAGCTAAGGTTAGCACTAGGGTGAATGTTAGGTTTAGGGTTAGTCCTAGGTTATAGTTATGGTTAGGGCCAAGGTTAGTGTTAGGATTAGGGCTAGGGTTATCATTAGTTTTAGGGTATTGGATAGGGTTTGATGTCAGGTTAGGGTTAAGGTTAGTATTAGGTTTTGGCTTCAGGGTAGTGTTAGGGATAAGTGTAGGGTTAGGTTTAGGGTAATGGTTAGGGTTTGAGCTAGGGTTAGGTCTATTACAAGGTTTAGGTTTATGGCTATGTCTAGGGTTAGGGTTAGGGTAGATTTAGGGTTAGGGCTGGGATTATCATTGGGGTTAGGTTTAGGATTATGGTAATGGGTAGGGTTAGAGCTAGATTTATGGCTAGGTTAAGGTTAGGATTAGGGCTAGGGTTAAGGTTAAGGTTAGGTTTAGGCCAAGGGTTAGTGTTAGGGTTAGGTTATATTTAAGGGTTAGGATTGAGCTAGGATTTGCACTAGGACGAGGTTTAGGGTTAGAGTCACAGTTAGGGTTATGGCTAGGGTTAGTATTAGGGTTAGGGTAATGGATAGAGTTAGAGGTAGGGTTTGGCTTATGGTTATGGCTAGTTTTAGTGTTAGCGATATGGCTAGGTCTAGTTTAAGGTTAGTATTTTGGTTAGTAAAAGGTTTCAAGCTTGGGTTTGTGTTAGGGTAAGGGTCAGTGTTTGGATTAGGGTTAGGATTATGATTAGGTCCAGCATTAGGACTAGGGTTAGGTCTAGGGGTAGGGTTAGTGTTTGGGTTAGGTTAAGGGTTATTGTTAAGGCTATCGCTAGGTTTTTGTTTAGGACTAGGGCTAGAGTTATCAGTAGATGAAGGATTAGGTGTAGATCTAGGTCTAGTGTTAGGGTTAGGTATAGGTATAGGGTTACAGTTAGCGCCAATGTTAGGTGGCGGTTTAGGGTTAGGGTCAGGTTTAGACCTATGGTTAGTATTAGGGTCAGAATAAGGGTCAGGGTTAGATTTAGCATTTTGGATAGGGATAGAGCTAGATTGAGAGCTAGTGTTAGGACTAGTAATAGAGTTAGGGTTTGGGTTAGGCTAAGGATTAGGTTAAAACTAGGTAGCTTTAGGGTTAGAGTTTGGCTTAGGGTAAGGAACAGGGTTAGTGCTAGGGTTAGGGCTAGACTTAGGGTGAGGGTTATGGTTAGGACTAGGATTAGAATTAAAGCTACTGTTAGGGTTCAGATTAGGGCTAGGTTTTGTGTTAGCTTTAGGTCTATGTCTAATGTAAGAACTAGGGTTTCAATTATGGCTAGTTTTAGGGTTATTGTTAAGTCTAGATATAGTATTAGGTTAGCTTTAGGGTTAGGGTTATGTTTAGGATAATGTATAGGTATGGTTAGGGAAAGTGTTAGTGTTAGGCTGAGGGTTAGCATTAGGGTTAGGGTTTGGGTTAGGGTATTGGATAGGGTTAGAGCTAGGGTTAGGACTAGGGTTTTGGTTAGGGTTAGGGCTAGGGTTAGGGTTAGGTTTAGAGTTAGTGTAATGATTAAAGTTAGGGTTAGGTTTAGGGTAAGAGTTAGAGCTGCATTTAGCGTTAAAGATAGGGTTAAAGCTAGGTTTTGGGCTCAGTGTAGGGATAGGTTTTGGGTTTTGTTAGGGCTAGTGTTAGTGATATGGCTAATGTAAGAACTAGGGTTATGATTAGGACTAATTTTAGGGTTACAGTTAGGGCTCAGACTAGTTTTAGTGTTAGGTTTAAATTTATGGTGATGTTTTGAGCTAGGGTTAGTGTTAGGTTCAGAGTCAGGTTCAGGGTTAGTATTAGGTTAGGGATAGGACTTGAATTAAAGGTAGGGTTAGGACTAGATGTATGGTTAGGATTTGGTTTAAGTTAAGGATTAGCATTAGTGCTATAGCTCGGTTATGTTTTAGAGCTAAGGCTAAGGTTATGAAAATGGGTAGGATTAGAATTAGAAATAGGGCTAGGCGAGAGTTAGATTTAGTCTTAAGTTTAGGGTTAGGGTTATTGTCAGGGCTAAACTAGGCCTAGGAACAGGTGTAGGATTAGTGTTAGGGTTAGGCCTAATGTTAGGGCTATGTTTAGGGTTAGTTTAGGGTTAGGTTTAGGGGAAGAGATGGGGTTGTAGCTAGGTTTAGTGCTAGGGTGATGATTAGAATTAGGTTTAGGGATAGGGTTGGGATTGGGTTAGGATTAAAGCTAGATTTGGTGTTAGGATGAGGAGTAGGGTTTTTGTTAGGTTTAGCACAAATTTTAGGGATCAGGATAATGTCAGGTTTAGGGTTATGGCTAGAGGTAGTTATAGGGTTAGTTTCATGACTAGGTCTTGTATAAGGGTTAGGTTTAGGGTAAGGATCAAGTTTAGAATTAGGTGTTTTTTAAGGTCAGCTTCAGATTTTGGTTATGGGTTAGGTTAAGTATTAGGGTTAGGGCTCATAATAGGGTTAGAGTTAGAGTTAGGCTAGGGTAATGGATAGGTTTAGGTTTAGGATTCAGGTTAAGATTAGGATAATGGGTATGGTTAGGGTTAGTTATAGGGTTAGGGTTAGGCCTAGGGTTAGCATTTGGGTTATGGTTATTGTTAGGGTAATAGATAGCATTAGAGCTAGGGTTAGGGCTAGAATTTTGGTTAGGATTACGGCTAGAGTTAGGGTTAGGGTTAGGGCTAGAGCTAGGGTTAGTGTTTGGGTTAGGTTTAGGATACGCGTTAGGTTTTGAACTAGAGTTAGTGCTAGGGTGAGAGTTAGGTTTAGTGTTATGTCTAGGGATAGATTTACAGTTAAGGTTAGGGTTAGAGTTAGGGTTAGGGCTGAGGTTACCTTTAGAGTTAGGTTAATGGATAGGATTAGATGTCGGTTTAGGGATGGGGTAGTTTTAGGTTTAGGGTTAGTGTTAGGGTTTGGGCTAGGGTTAGAATTAGAGTATAGTTTAGGGTTTGATCTAAGGTTAGGGCTATGATGAGTGTTAGGTTTAGGGTTAGGTCTAGGGTTAGGTTTAGAGTTAGTTATAGCTAGGGTTATCATTAGGTTTAGGGATAGGTTTATTGTAATGGATAATTTTAGAGACAGTATTAGGGCTAGTATTAACATTATGATTAGGGCTAGGGTTAGCTTACATTTAGGGATAGGGCTAGGATTATGTTTAAGGTTAGGGTTAGGGTTTTCACTAGGTTTAGGTCTAAGGTGAGGGTTAGGATTAGCATGAGGGATACAGTTAGGTTTAGGGTTATGTTAAGGGCTAAATTTAGGCCTAGGATTAGGGCTAGATTTTGTGTTAGGTTTAGAGCTAGGGTTAGGGCTATGGGTATATAAGGACTAGGGTTATGTTTAGGGTTATGGCTAGGTCTAGTGTTAGGTTTATGTTTTGGTTAGGGTCAGTTTTAAAGCTAAGTTAGTGTTAGTGTCAGGGTCTGTATTTGGATTAGGATTAGGGTTAGGGATAGAGCCTAAATTAGGATTGGTTAAGTCTAGATGTAGGGTTAGTGTTTGCGTTAGGTTAAGGGTTATCATTAGGGATAGGTCTAGGTTTTTGATTTGGTCTTGGGTGAGAGATATGGGTAGATTTAGGATTAGGTTTATGTCTAGGGCTAGTATTAGGGTTAGGTTTAGGTATAGATTTACAGGTAGGGCTAGTGTTAGGGTCTGGTTTATTGTTAGGGTCAGAATAAGGGTCAGGGTTAGGATTAGTATTTGGGTTATGGTTATAACTAGAATGATGGCTAGGGTTAGGACTAGTAATAAAGTTTGGATTTGTGTTAGGCTAAGGATTAGGGTTAGGACTAGGTTAGCATTAGGGTTAGGGTTTGGATTAGGGTAAGGGATAGGATTAGTGCTAGAGTTAGTGTTAGGGTTAGGGCTAGTGTTAGGGTTAGGTTTAGGTATAGGTTTATTGCTAGTGCTAGTGTTAGGGTTCAGTTTAGGGTTAGGGTCAGGTTTAGCCCTACAGTTACCATTAGGGTCAGAATAAATGTCAGGTTTGGGTTATGGTTAGAGCTAGAATGAGGGCTAAGGTTAGGAGTACTAATAGGATTAGAGTTTGGATTAAAGTAAGGATTAGGGTTAAGACTAGTGTTAGCATTAGGGTTAGGGTTAACTTAGGGTAAGGGCTAGAGTTAGAGTTTGTGTAAGGGTTAAAGCTAGGGTTAGGTCTCATTTTAGAGCTAGGTGTTGGTTACAGTTAGGGCTAGGTTTAAAGTTACATCCAATGTACGGACTAAGGTTATGATTTGGGGTAGTTATAGGTTTAGGGTTAGGACTAGGTGTAGTGTTAGTGTTAGGGTTAGGTTTAGGTTGATGTTTAGAGCTAGAGTTAGTTTAAGGGTCAAATTCAAGGCCAGGGTAAGTTTTAGGGTTAGGTTTTGGAGTCGAATTAGGGCTAGGATTAGGGCTAGGTGTAGGGTTATGTTGTAGTTTAGTTTAAGTTTTAAAGTTAGGGCTATGGCTCACTTCTGTTTTAGGGCTAGGGCTATTGTTTGTGTTAGTTTTAGGATTAGTGTTAGGTTTAGGGCTAGTATTAGGGATAGGTTTAGGCTTAGGGTTAGAGTTAGATTTAGAGTTACGATTAGATCTAGGGTTAGGTCTACGGCTAAGGATAGGGCTAGCTTTAGATCTAGGTTTATGGCTAGGGATAGGATTAGAGCTAGGGATAGGGCTAGGGTGAAAGTGAGAGTTAGTCTTAGGGCTAGGCTTAGGGTTTGGGTCAGGTATAGGGCTTAATTAATGATAGAAATAGGGCTAGGTTTATGGTTATGTTTAGGCCTTGAGTTAGTTTTAGTCTTAGAGTTAGGTTTAGTGTAAGCGATGGAGTTAGAGCTAGGTTTAGGGCTAGGGCAAAGGTTAGAATTAGGGTTAGGGCTAGGGTTTCGTTAGAGTTATGATTAAGGCTAGGTTTAGGTCTAGAATGAGGGCTAGGGTGTTAGGGTTATGTCTAGGGTTACCATTAGGGTTAGGGTTTCACTTAGGGTAAAGCATAGGGTTAGAGTTACGGTTAGGGCTAGACTTAGGGTTAGGGTTTGGTTAAAGCTAGGTTTAGGGCTCAGATTAGGGCTATTTTTGTGTTAGGGTTAGGGCTAGGGTTAGTCAATCGCTAATGTAAGAACTAGGGTTACAATTAGGGTTAGTTTTATGGTTAAGTTTAGTGGTAGGTCTTGTGTTAGGGTTAGGTTTAAGGTTAGAGTGATATTTAGAGCTAGGGTTAGTATTACAATGTGAGTGAGGGTCGGGGTTAGGGTTAGGACTCAAATAAGGGCTATAGCTATAGTTACTGTTAGGTTTTGGTTTAAGGTTAGGAAGGTGTTTCGAGCTAGGGTGAGTTTAGGATACGAGTCAGGGTCAGGGTTAGTTTTGAGGTTACTGTTAGGATTCGAATTAAACCTAGGGTTAGGTATAGGTGTAGTGGTAGTGTTTGGTTTAAGTTAAGGTTTAGAAATAGGGCTATTGCTCGGTTTTGTTTTACTGCTAGGGTTAGGGTTAGTGCTATTTTTTCAAGATTAGCATTAGGGTTAGGGTTTATGTTAGTGTTAGGGTTGGCTTAGGCTTAGGGTTAGAGTTAGATTTAGAGTTAGGGTTAGATATAGGGTTAGGGCTTGGACTAAAAATAGGGCAAGGGTTAGTGCTAGGGTTAAGGCTAGGGTTAGGGTTATGGTAAGGGATAGGTTTAGAACTAGTGATAGGGCTAGTTTGAGATTAGAGTTAGTCTTCATGCTAAGGTTAGTGTTAGGCTTAGGGATAGGACTAAATTAGGGCTAGGATTAGGGTTAAGATTAGTGTTCAGTTTAAGCATAGAGTTAGGGTTATATTTAGGATTAAGTTTAGGGTAAGGGATGGTGTTATAGCTAGGCTTAGAGGTAGAATGATGTTTAGGATTAGGGTTAGGATATTGATTAAGCCTGGGTTTGGGTCTAGGATGAGGGCTAGGGTTTGTTTTAGGGTTAGGGCTAGGATTAGAAGTTTGGGTAATTTCAGATCTAGAATTATGTATAAATATAGTTTTAGGGTTAGGATTATGGCTACATCTAGTGTAAGGTTTAGATTTAGGGTTAGGGTCAGGATTAGGGCTAGGCTTATTATTAAGGTCAAGGTCTTAGGGTTTGTGATAGGTTAAGGCTTAAAGGTAGGGATAGAATTAGTGTTAGGGTTAGGGTAATGGTAGGCTTAGTATTAGGGTTCATGTTAGATTTAGTGAAATGGGTAGGATAGGATTAGAGATAGCATTAGGTATAGGCCTAGGGTTAGCATTAGGGTTAGGGTTAGGGTTATGATAGTGGATAGGGTTACAGCTAGGTTTAGGGCAAGGTTTATGGTTATGATTAGGGCTAGGGTTAAGGTTAGGGTTAGGGTTAAAGCTCGGATTGGGGCTAGGTTTTGTGTTAAGTTAGTGCTTAAGTTAAGTTAAGTGGGTTAAGTTAGTTAAGTTAGGGTTACAGCTAATGTAATAACAAGTGTTACAATTAGGGCTAATTTAGGGTTAAGATTAGGGCTAGGTTTAGTGTTAGGGTTAGGGTGATGTTTAGAGCTAGGGTTAGTGTTAGTGTCAGAGTCAGGGTCAGGGTTAGTTTTAGGGTTCGGCTTAAATCTTTAATTAGGGCTAGGGTTAGGGGTAGATTTGCGGTTAGCATTTGGTTAGCTTAAGGGTTAGGGTCAGAGCTATGGCTCATTTTTGTTTTAGTGTTAGGGCTAAGGTTAGGGCTAGTTTTAGGATTAATGTTAGGTTTAGGGCAAGTGTTAGGGTTAGGCTTAGGTTTCAGGTTAGTATTTAGATTTAGAGTGAGATTTTGATCTAAGGTAAGTGCTAGGCCTGTGGGAAGGGCAAGGGTTACAACTAGGTTTAGGGCTAGGGTTATGGATATGGTAAGGGATAGTTTTAGAACTAGTAATAGGATAGTGTGAGATTTAGAGTTATTGTTAGGTCTAGGGTTAGGGTTAGGGGTAGGGCAAAATTATGGCTAAGATTAGGGCTAGGGTTATTATTATGGTTAGGGCAAGGGTTAGGGTTAAGTTTAGGATTAAGTCTAGGTTTAGGGCTTGGATTGGACTTGGGCTTTTGTTAGAAATAGAAGTAGGGCTAGCTTGAGAGTTAATCTTAGGGCTAGGCTTAGGGGTTTGGTTAGGGTTAGCACTAAATTAGGGCCAGGATTAGTGTTAGCATTAGTATTAGGGTTAGGCCTATGGTTAGGGGTAGGGTTAGGGTTAGTGTTAGTGTTATGGTTAGTTTTAGGGGAAAGGATGGGGTTATAGCTAGGTTAATGGCTAGATCGAGGATTAAAATTAGGGATAGGGCTAGGGTGACGTTTCAGGTTAGGATTTAGGACTAGGATGCGGGCTAGTATTTATGATAGGGTTAAGTCTAGAATTAGGGCTAGGGCTAATATCAGTTCTAGGATTATGGTTAGGGATAATGTTAGGGTTAGATTTATGTCTAGGTCTAGTGTAAGGGTTGGGTTTAGAGTTAGGGTTAGATCTACGTTTAGGGCTAGAACTAAGTTTAGGGCTATGTTTGGGATAGGGTTAGGACTAGCCTTTGGGTTATGGAAGGGATAGTGTTAAAACTAGGGATAGGGATAGGGCGAGAGTTAGAGTTAGTCTTAGGGCTAGAGATATGGTTAGGTTTAGGGTTAGGGCTAAATTAGGGCTAGGATTAGAGCTAGGGTTAGTATTAGGGCTAGGCCTTGGTTTGGGGCTAGAATTAGGATCAGGATGAGGGTGTGATATGATGTTATATTTAGGTTTAGGGCTAGGGCACCAGTTAAATTTAGGGTTATGGCTAGTGATAAGGTTAGAATTAGGATTAAGGCTAGGTTTAGGGACAATATTAGGGCTACAGTTTTTGTTAGAGTTAGGGCTAGCATTAGGGCTAGAGCTAATATCAGGAATAGGGTTATTATGGTTAGGAATAGTTTCAGAGTTAGGTTTATGGCTAAGTATAGTGTAAGGGTTAGGTTGAGGGATAAGGTAAGTTTTAGAGGTTAGGTATTATTAGGGTCATGGTCAAGGTTAGGGTTTGTTTAGGTTAAGGTTTAAGGTTAGGGCTAAATTAGGGCTAGATCAGGTCTATTATTAGTGTAAGATTTAAATCTAGGGTTAGGTTTAGGGTTAGATTTAGGGGAAGGAATTGGGTTATAGCTAGGTTCAGAACTAGGGCAAGGGATAAAGTTAGGAATAGGGCTGGAGTCAGGGTTCAGGTTAGGATCAGGGCTAGGTTTAGGGCTAGGATGAGGGCTAGTGTTTGTGTTAGGGTTATGGCAAGAATTAGGGCTAGGGCTAATATCAGGTCTAGGATTAAGGTTAAAAAATACTTTTAGGGTAAGGTTTATTGCTAGGTAAAGTGTCAGAGTTTGGTTTAGGGTAAGGTTCAGGTTTAGAGCTAGGGTAATATAATAGTCAGTGTCAGGTATTGGGTTTGTATTAAGTTAAGGGTTAGCATGAGGGCTCAAAATAGCATTAGAGTTAGAGTTAGAATTGGGGTAATGGATAGGGTTAGGTTTAGGCTTTAGGTTAGGTTTAGGGTAATGGATAGGGTTAGGGTTAGGCCCAGTGTTAGCATTAGGTTTATGGTTATCATTAGGGTAATGGATAGGGTTATAGTTAAGGTTAGGGCTAGGTTATGTTTAGGATTAGGCCTAGAGTTAAGGTTAGGTTTAGGGTTAAGGCTATGGTTAGGTTTAGGGTATGGGTTAGGGTTTGAGCTAGGGTTAGTGCTAAGGCTAGGATTAGGTTTAGGGTTAGGTGTAGGGTTAGGGTTAGTATTAGGGCTAGGGATAGGGCTATCATTAGGGTTAGGGAAATGGATAGAGTTAGATGTCAGGTTAGGGTTAGGATTAGCTTTATGTTCGGGACTTAGGTTAGTGTTAAGTTTAGTGTAAGTGTAAGGGTTTGAGCTAGGTTAGGACTACAGCAAGGGTTAGGTTTACTGTTAGGTCTAGTGTTAGGTTTATGGTTAGGGTTAGAGTAGGTTGAGGGTTAAGTCTAGGGTTATCATGAGGTTTATGGTTAGGGTTAGGGTAATGGGTGGGGTTAGAGCTAGGATTAAGGTTAGGGTTAAGTTTAGAATTGGGGCTAGGGTTAGTGTTAGTGTTAGGCTTAGGATTTTCTTATGGTTAGGTTAAGGGTAAGGGTCAGAGATTGAGTAAGTGTTAGGGCTATGTTGAGGGTTCAGGTTAGAATCAGGGCTAGGGATAGAGTAATTGTTAGGGTTAGCGCTAGGGTCAGCATTATGTTTAGGGTTATGGTTAGGTTAATGGATAGAGTTAGAGCTAGGATTTGGGCTATGGATATGGTTAGGATTGGGGCTAGGATTAGGGTTAGGGGTTGGGGTATGATTTGTTTGGGGTAAGGGTTAAGGTTTGAGCTAGAGTTAGGGCTAGAGCTAGGTGGAGGTTTATGTTCAGTGTTATTTCTAGGCATTGGATTTATGTAGGTCTAGTGTTAGGGTTAGGGTTAGGGCTAGGATTATCATTAGATTTAGGATAAGAGTTAGGGTAATGGATACGGTTAGATGCAGGTTTAGATTAGGCTTATGATTTGATTTAATTTTAGGGTTAAGGTTAAGGCATGGTTAGTTTAGGTTTCTGGTACAGGCTCGGGTTTGAGCTAGGGTTAGGGTTATGGCTATTGTTAGGTTTAGGGTTAGGTCTAAGGTTAGTTTTCTGGTTACAGTTAGGGTTAGGATTATGGCTAGTGTTATCAATAGGGTTAATATTAGGGTTAGGGCAATTGGTAGGTTTAGAGCGAGGTTTAGAGATAGGATTAAGTTTAGTGTTAGGGCAAGGGTTAGTGTTAGATTTAGGGATAGGTCTAAGTTTATATTTAGAGTAATATTTAGGCTCTGAGAAAGGTTTAGGACTAAGGCTAGGGTTAGGGTAAGGGTTAGGGCTAGGGTTATGCTTAGGGCTAGGTTTAGGCCTAGGATTCCCTCTAGGTTTTGTGTTAGTTTAAGGTGTAGGGTTAGGTCTATGGGTAATGTAAGTGCTAGGTTTACAGTTGTAGGGTTAGGGTTATGGTAGGTCTAGTGTTAGGTTTAGTTTTTTGGATAGAGTCAGGTTTAGAGATAGCTTAGTGTTAAATGCAGGGTCAGTGTTCAGGTTAGAGTTAGAGTTAAGGTTAAAGCCAGAATTAGGACTAGGTTTATGTCTAGGGGTAGGTTTAGTCTTTGCATTAGGTTAAGGGTTATTATTGTTAGGGCTAGCGCTAGGTTTTTGTTTAGGTCTAGGGGTAGAGTTACAGCTAGATTTAGGATTAGTTTTAGGTCTAGGGCTAGTGGTAGGGTTAGGTTTAGGTATAAGGTTTCTGGTAGGGATAGTGTTAGGTTTTGGTCTAGGGTTAGGGTCAGGTTTAGACTTAGGGTTAGTGTTATGGTCAGAATAAATGTTAGAGTTAGGGGTAGGTTTTGGATTAGATTTAGAGCTAGAATGAGGAGTATGGTAAGGACTTTGACTAGGGTTATGGTTTGGATTAGCCTAAGGATTAGGGATAGGTCTAGGGTTACCATTAGGGTTAGGGTTTTGCTTAGGTTTATGGATAGAGTTAGAGCTATTGTTAGGGGTGGGGTTAGGATTAAAGCTAGGTTTAGGGCTGGGATTAGGGCTAGTTTTTATGTGAGCATTAGGGCTAGAGTTAGGGCAATGGGTAATGTAAGAACCTGGGTTACAATTAGCATTAGCTTTAGGGTTAAGGTTAAGGGTAGTTCTAGTGTTAGTATTAGGTTTAACTTAGGATAAATTTAGAGCTGTAGTTACTGTTAGGATAGGAGTCAGGGACAGGGTTAGTTTTAGGGTTAGGGTTAGGCCTCAAATTAGGGCTAGGTTTACTGTTACGGTTTGGTTTAAGGTTAGAGTAGTGTTTAGAGCTAGGATGAGTGTTAGGATATGAGTCAGGGTCAGGGTTAGTTTTAAGGTTAGGGTTAGGACTCGAATTAGGGCTAGGAATAGTTCTAGGTGTAGTTTAGGGTTTGGTTTATGTTAAGGTTTAGCATTAGGTCTATTTCTTGGTTTTGTTTTAGTTCTAGAGTTAGGGTTAGGGCTAGTTTTATGATTAGTATTTGGGTTAAGGCTAGTGTTAGTGATAGGCTAAGGGTTATGGTTAGGGTAACATTTAGAGTTAGGTTTAGATCTAGGGTTAGAGTAGGACTAATGATAGGGCAAGGGTTAGGGCTAGGGTTAGAGTCATGGTAAGGGATAGGGTTAAAACTATGAAAGGACTAGTGTGAGAGTTAGAATTTTTCTGAGGGCTAGGATTATGGTAATGGTTTGGGATAGGATTAAATTAGGTCTAGGATTATGGCTAGGGTTAGTGTTCATCTTAGGCCTAGCAATAGGGTTATGGTTAGGGTTATGTTTAGGATAAGGAATGGTGTTATAGCTAGGTTTAGAGGTAACCCTAGCCCTAACCTTATTTTGTACCTCACCCTAAACCTAGCTATAGCCTCATAACATCATATCTTACACTAATCCTAACCCTAACCCTAGCCCTAAATGAAGGCCTAGCCTTAACACTAACCCTACCACTAATCCTAGCACAAATCTGGTCCTAAACCTAACCCTAACTGTAACCCTAACCCTAACTTTCACCCTAGCACTAACCCTAGTTCTAAATCTATCCCTTACCATAACAGAAACCCTAGAACTAAACCTAGCCCCAACCCCATTCCTACATTCACCCTAGCCTTAAACCTAGACCTAAACCTAACCCTAAATCAAACCCTAATCCTAAGCCTAAACCTCACCATAACACTAGCCCTAACCCTAATGCTAATTGGAAAACTAGCCATAACCCTAGCCCTAGCACTCAAACAAAACCAAGTCATAGGCTTAACACTAAACCTTAAACTAAACTTAAACCTAAGTTTATACCTAGCCCTAACACTAGCCCTAATTTAAGTCCTAACCCTAACTCTAGAACTTACTGTTACCCTGACTCAGACCCTAATAATAACCCTAGCTCTAAATATCACACTAACACTAAACTTAACATGAACACTAGACGTAGCCATAACCCTAACCCTAAAACTAGCCCTAATCATAACACAGTTCTTACATTAGCCATAGCCCTGTGCTAACAGAAAAGCTACATCTAATCCGAGACCTAAACCTAGCTTTAAACCTAACCCTAACCTAAACCTAGACCTATACCTAACCCTAACACTAGCCATTACCCTAGCTCTAACTATATCACTTACCATAAGCCAAACTCCCACCCTAATGCTACTCTAGTCCTAAACCTAATCCTTAGCCTACCCCAAACCATAACACTATTACTAGTCCTAACCCTAGCCCTCATTCTAGCTCTAACACTAACCCAAATCCTAACCCTAACCCTGATCCTTATTCTGACTCTAACTCTAACCCTAGGATTAAACCTGACCCTAACATAAACTGAAACCTAACACTAGCCCTACGGGTAACCCTATACCTAAACCTAACCCTAACACTCGACTTGGACAAAAACCTAATCCTAAATCTAGCCATAACTATAGCATTAGCCCTAAAGAGAAACCTAGCCTTAGCCCTCACCATAACCCTTAACCTAACCCAAACACTACCTCTACCTCTAGACCTAAACCGAGTCCTAATTCTGGCCATAATCCTAACCCAAAATCTCTCCCTTCCTGTAACACAAATCATAGCTCTAAACTTTATGCTAACCCAAAATCTAGCCATAACCCTAACACTAGACCTAGCCATAACCCTAACTCTAGGTCTTACATTGCATAGAGCCCTAATGTTAGCCCTAAACCTCACACAAAACCTAGCTCTAAGCTTAACCCTAACCTTAACACTAGACCTAACCCTAACGCTAACCCTTGCCTTAACCCTAACCCTAGCTTTAACACTAACCCTTACCCAAATATAACTCTAGACCTAACCCTAACCCTAGTCCTAATCATAACCATAACCAAGGCCATTACCCTAAACATAACCCTAACCCTAATGCTAAACCTAGCTCTAAACTTAACCCTAACCCTAAACTTAGACGTCACACTAACCCTAACCATTGCCCTAGCCCTAACCACAGCTCAAACCTTAACACTTACCCTAAACCTAACCCTAACACTAACCCTAGGCTTATCCCTAACCCTAACCCTAACCCTAGCCTTAATCCTAACCATAACCCTAGCCCTAAAGCTATCAATTACCCTAAATATAAGCCTAAACCAAATGCTAACCCTAGGCCTAACTCTAAAACTGTCTCTAAAACTAACCCTATCCATTTCCTAAAAATAACCTGAACACCAAACCTAACCTTATTTATTACTCTAACCCAATCACTAACCATAATGCTAAATCAAGCCATAAACCTAAACCATAACCTAAACCAAACACTAAACAATACGCTTAGCTTTAAACTGGATCCTTTCCCAGAACCTAACCCTTACAATAGACCTAGCCATAAACCTAACCTTACAACTATCCCTAAGCGTAACCCTAACTGACATTAGCCATACACCTAATTCTCGCCCTAAACCTAACACAAACCCAAGCCCTCATCCTACCCTAAACCTAGCCTTAATCCTAACCTGAACCCTAACCCTAGCCCAATCCCTAATTTCAAACCTCGCCCTAGTTCTGAACCTAGGTATAACCACATTCCTTCCCCTAACCCTAACCCTAACCCTAATCCTAACACTAACACTAATGCTAACCCTAACCCTAACAAAAGCCTAACACTAACCCTAGCTCTAATTCTAGCCCTAATTTAGTGCTAACCATAACCCTAACTCTAACCATACCCCTAAGACGAACTCTAACTCTTGCCCTAGACCTATTTCTAGTACTAACTTTATCTGTTACAATAACTCTAACACAAGCCCTAACCTAACCCCTAAACCTAGCCCAAGTCCTAACCTTTGATCTCACCATAACTCTAAATATAACCCTAAACCTAAGCCTGAATCTCACCTGAACACTAGCCCTAACACTATCGTTATTCCTAAAAGAAGTTCTAAACTTAGCTGTAGCTCTAAAACAAAACTGAGCCCTAGCCCTAACCCTAACACTAACCTAACTGTAACCTCAGACCTGACATTAGACCTAGCCCTAATTCTTGCCATAAACCTAAAACAAAATCTAAACCTACACCTACCCATAACTCTAGCCTTATTTCGAGTGTTATCCCTAACCCTAAAACTAACACTGACCATGACTCTGACCCTAACACAAACCCTATTTCAAATCATCACTCTAATCATAACCTAACCCTAACACTAGACCTAGCCATAACCCTAACCCTAAAACTAGCCCTAATCATAACCCTTGTTCTTATATTAGCCATAGCCCTCCTCTAGCCCTAACCTAATCTAAAACCTAGCCCTAACCCACCCTAACCCTAACACTAGCTTTAACCTAACCCTAACTCTAAACCTAATCATAACCCTAGACTTAATCCTAACCATAACCCTAGCCCTAACTCTAGCTCTAATCCTATCTATTACCTTAACCCTAAACCTAACCCTAATACTAATCCTAGGATAACCCAAAATCTATCCATAACCCTAAATCTATTCATTACTCTAAACCTAACCGGAACCCTAAACCTAACTATAACCATTATTCGAACCCTAAACATAATCCTAACCTAATTTGAGCCCTAACCCTAAACCTTAACCTAAACAAAACCTATCCATGACCTTGACCCTAATAATACCCCTGTCTCTAAAAGTGACCCTAACCCTCAATCTAACCCTTACACTATATATAGCCATAAACCTAACCCTGAAACAATCCCTAAACATAATCCTAGACCTGACATAAGCCCTAGCCCTAATGTTAGCTCTAAACAAAACAAAACAAAACAAAACAAAAAAAAAACTATAGCCCTAATCCTGGCCCTAAACCTAGCCTTAATCCGAACCCTAACCCTAATAGTAGGCCTAATCCGAAAGTCAACCCTCACCCTAGCCCTTGAACTAGCTATAATATCATACCATACCCTAACCCTAATTCTAACCCTAGCCCTAAACCAAGGCCTAGCCCTAATACTAACCCTAGCTCTAATCCTAGACCTAATTTAGCCCTAACTCTAAACCTAATCATATCCCGAGACCTAAGACTAACTCTAACTCTTGCCCTAGCCCTAACATAGCCATAGCATTAAAGCAAAACTGAGCTACAGCTCTAATCCTAAACCTTAACCTAAACCAAACCCTAACACTATGCCTAGCCCTTACCCTAGCCCTAATTTGAGTCCTAAATCTAACTGTACAGCTAAAAATGACCGTGACTCTGATCCTAAAACTAACCCTAGCTCTAAACATCACCCTAACCCTAAACCTAACCCGAAAACTAAACCTAGCCCTAACCCTAATCCTAAAACCAGCCCTAATTGTAATGACACGTCTTACATTAGAAATAGCCCTAACCCTAATATGAAACCTAGCCTTAATCTAAACCCTAACCCTAGCTTTAACCCTAATGCTAACCCTAAACCTAATCCTAACCCTAGCTCTAACCCTATTCCTTACCCTATGCCAACTCTCACCCTAATGCTACCCTAGTCCTAATCCTAATCCTTAGTGTACCCCAAACCCTAACTCTATTACCAGTCCTAACCCTAGGCCTCATTCTCTCTCTAACCCTAACCCCACACCGAAGCCTATCCCTGACCCTTATTCTGACCCTAACATTAACCCTAGGTCTAAGCCTGACCCTAAACCTAAACCAAACACTAACACTAGCCCTATCTGTAAACCTATACCTAAATCTAACCATAACTTTAACACTAGACCTAAACTTAATCCTAAATATAGCTATAACTCTAGCCCTAGCCCTAAAGAAAAACCAACTCTAGCACTAACAATAACCATTAGTCTAACACAATGACTACCAATAACCTGAAAACTAACCCTAGTAAAATTGTGATCCTAACCATAAATCCAATGCTAACCTGAACACTGACCCTTACCCTAACACAAACCCTAGCTCTAAACCTTATCCTAACCCAAAACAACCTCTAACACTAGACCTATCTGTAACTTTAAACTTGAAACTAGCCATAACCATAATCCTAGTTCTTACATTACCAATAGTCCTAACACTAGCCATAAACCTACTCCCAAAACCTAGCCCTAAATGTAGCCCTAAAACTAGCTGTAAGCCTAACCCTAAACCTAGCCCTAGCCCTAAACCTCACACTTGCCTAGCCCCAACCTTAGATCAAATTCTAACTGTTACCCTAAATGTAACCCTAACCCTAACCCTAACCTTAACACTTGCCCTTGCCCGAATCCTAACTGTAACCATAGCACAATCCTACCTCAAATTCTATCCATTACCTTAAATATAACCCTAATGCTAATGCTAACCCTAGCCCTAACTCTAACCCTAATTCTAAGCATAGCCCTGACTGAAAACCTAAACCTCGCCCTAGCCCTAACCATAAACACTTAATCTAAACCTTATCCTAACACTAACCCTAGGCCTAACCCTAACCCTAGTCCTAATCCTAACTTTAACCAATTTCTAACACTAGCACCAACTCTATACATTAACCTATACATAAGCCTATCCCAAATGCTAACCCTAGGCCTAAACCTAACACTATTCCTAAAACTAACCCTATACATTACTCTATACCTAACCTAAACCTTAAACCTAATCCTATTCATTTCTCTAACACTAACCCTAACGCTAATTTGAGCCCTAAACCTAAACCTTAACATAAAGTAAACCCAAACCTGAACTTTGACCCTAATAATGCAACCAGCTCTAAACCTGACCCTTACCCTAAATCTAACCCTTACACTGGACCTAGCCATACAACTAACCCTAACCATAACCCTAGACCTGACATTAATTCTAGCCCTAATTCTAGCCCTTACCCTAGCACAAAACCTAGCCCTCATCCCAGCCTTAAACCTAGCCTTAATCCTAATCCAATGCCTCACCCTGACTCTATCCCTAATTTTAACACTTGACCTAGCCCTGAACCTAACTATAACCCCATCACATCCCCTAAAACTAACCCTAACCCTACCAAGTACACAAACACTTACCCTAGCCTTAACCATAGGCCTAACACTAACACTAACCCTAGCGCTAACCCTAACCCTAATTTAGCCCAAACCCTAACCCTACTGCTAACCCTAGTCCTAAGACTAACTCACTCTCACCCTAGCCCTCTTTCTTTTTCTAACCCTATCCATTACCTTAGC
The DNA here is from genome assembly GCF_001458135.2 of Marmota marmota marmota. Taxonomy (NCBI): domain Eukaryota; kingdom Metazoa; phylum Chordata; class Mammalia; order Rodentia; family Sciuridae; genus Marmota; species Marmota marmota. The sequence goes on along the minus strand of NW_026004534.1, from coordinate 740,509 downwards.
CCTAATCTTAGTTCTCATTGTAGCCATAGCCCTAACCCTAGATCTAACCATAACTCTAAATCTAACCCTAAACTTAAGCCTAAACTTCACCCTACCACTAGCCCTAATACCATTGTTAATTCTAAAACTAGCCCTAACCCTAGCCCTAGCCCTAAAACAAAACTGAGCCATTGCTCCAACCCTAAACCAAACCCTAATCCTATAACTAGCCATAACCCTAGCTCTAATTCAAGTCCTAGCTCTAAATATCACCCTAACCCTAAAGCTAATGCTAACACTAGACCAGCCCAAACCCCATCCCTAAAACTAACCCCAAACACAAACCTAGTTCTTACATTGGCCTTAGCCCTAACTCTAGCCTTAACCCTAACACAAAAATAGCCCTAATCCGAGCCCTAACACTACATTTAACCCTAACTCTAACCCTAGTCCTAAACCTAACCCTAACTCTACCCCTAACCATATCCCTTATGCTAAGCCAAACCCTATCCATAATGCTAACCCTAATCCTAATTATAATCCTTAGTAGGCTAAGGACCCTATTACTAGTCCTAACCCTAGCACTCATTCTAGCTCAAACTCTAACCAAAAACCTAAACCTAACCTTCACCCTTATTCTGACACTAACAATAATTAGGTGTAAACCTGAACCTAACCCTAAACCAAATCCTGAAACAAGCCTTATAGTAAACTTATACCAAAACCTAACCCTAACACTAGCCCTAAACCTAAACCAAATCTGAAATCTAGCGATGACTCTAGCCCTAGACATAAATGAAAATGTAGTCCTAGCCCTAACAATAACCCTTAACTTAAAACAAACACTAACCCTACTCCTAAACCTAACCTTGTTTTAATTCTGGCTTTCACCCTAACCCTAACTCTAACTTGATTATTGACCCTGACTTTAACAGTAATCCTATCTCTAAACCTTAGCCTAACCAACATCTAAACCTAACACTAGACCTAGCAATAACTCTAACCCTAAAACTAGCCGTAATCATAACCGTAGCTCTTATGTTACCCATATCCCTAACCCCAGGCTGAAACCTAACACAATACTTAGATCTTATCCTAGGTCTAAACCTAGCTTTAGGCATAACCCTAATACAACCCGTAGCCTTAACCATACCCTAACCCTTGCCTTAGTTCTAGCCCTGGCTCAAAACCTAACCCTTAACCTAAATATAAACCTACACCTATCCTAAAACTAAACCTAAAACTAGCCCTAATCCTAACCTTAACTTTAGCACTAAACCTAGCTCTAAAGATACCCATTACCCTAAACATAACCCTAACTCTATTGATAACCCTAGGCCAGACCCTAACCCTAAACATAAACCTAAACAGAAAACTAATCCTAGACCTAACCCTAAACCTCACCTTCAATATAGACCTAACACTAGCTCAAACCCTAACCCTTATCATAAATGTAACAATAACCATGGCCCTAACCCTAAGCCTAAACCTCAATCTAACTCTAACCATAAACCTAAACCTACATCTAATTCTTTTTTTTTTTTTTGAGTTTAAATTTAAGTTCTGTCTTTTATTAGTTTGCTTGTGGAAAGCTACTTAAATTCTCTGTGTCTCAGTATATAATATTATTCATCTAGCATGTTTATTTATTTTTTTTAAGTAAAACAGTGATAAAATATTATTGGTTGAAAATAGGTAATCCACTGGGGAAAATAGCAGATGTGAACATTTTTTGATGTTAGAATAAGGTTTTAACATTTTCCAACAAAGCTTTTTTAACATTGTTTAATTATTTTCAGCAAAGTTCTATTCTAATTAGCACCATTGGTGTTCATAGGAGTCCACAGTCAAAATGTTTGGCTTACATGATGAATTCCAATCTCAAACTTGCTGCCGACTCCTTGATGGTACATGGTGCATGCCCATGGTGCAACAGAAGTTTCTTTTCATTTTGTCCCGAACTGCCTCAAGTCCTAGTTTCACAAGTCTATCCTTGGTGGGTTTTTAAAAAACAATAGTATGTCATTCCTGATCACGGTGGCACATGCCTGTAATCCCAGCGGCTGGGGAGGCTGAGGTAGGATGATTGGAAGTTCAAAGCTACTCACAGTAACTTAGCAAGACCCTGTCTCAAAAAAAAAAAAAAAAAAAAA